>NC_088679.1:10606060-10909090 GCF_950023065.1 Planococcus citri | reverse complement strand
ACTTGAATATAAATTGTACAGCTCTCATTTTGCAAATTAATCATTTTATTTTTTTGTTGAATTTTTCAAGCATTTTGATGCTTACTTCAAGTATTGAACTTTTTCGAAAAAATAATTGTAAAAAAATTATTGAGTTGGTCCAGAATTCGAAATGCTAAAAAAATGGAAGTACCTACGTATAAACACTATCTGAACCTCCGAACATGTCAAATTGACAACTAACATCAAAAATAGGCCTTGAAACGAAAGAAAAATATGTATATTATGACTAGAAAATCCCATTTTCAAAGTGTTAGCCTCCCAATCGAAGGTTAATTCATTCACGTATACTTATTTCTATCGTAGAAATCAAGAATAAATCTCTTAAATTGCTACCTAAATTTTTTAAAAAATGAAATTTTACTACTTATTTATGATTTTTCTTAATGTGAACAAATTTTTTTAGCAGGTAGTTTTCTCAGACTTATTTTGTTTGACGAATTTTTTTTATTCGACGTTCGAGTGCAAGGAATTTTCTAACAAGGGAATTTTTTGAATTGGCGCTCTTCAATTCGAACTAAACTCAGTTAGATCGATAGAGCATGTTCTAAAACTCGAGTACCTAGCCAAAATTTCAAGTCCTGAAGTTCATTTTTGGATTTTTGGCAAATTTTTGAAAAATCTGAAAAACTTGAAAAAACTGCTTCAAGCGTGATTTTAAAACTTTGTCTTGAAAATATAGATTTTCTTGAGCAAAGTGAACCAATTTGAATAATTCCTTGAATTTGAATTCAACTTTCACGCATCAGCATCTTAACTGGTCTTGGAAAACTTCAGAGTCTCCGGCTATGTTTTTAAACTGTAGGTAATAAAAATTTTAGGTGCTAACGTTCGTTTTTGAATTTCTGAAATTTCAAAAAGCTGACTTTATGGCAATTTTTCCAACATTTTTTTACTCTTTAAAAGGGGAAAAAACGAATCATTGCTAATGATTACTTTACTTTTGCCTTCAACCCCCCTCCCTCCCATCAAGTTTTGAGAATTGCCAGTTTTCGGTCATTCTTCAGCCTCCAGGATGATTTCAATTTTCTCCAGATATTAATAGATTTCTTTTTGAACTGACATTTTCTGAAAAATTACCATCAACTTCCTAAAACAGTCGAGGGGGTGCCCAATAAGCGCACATAAAAGTTATTATTAAGTGATAAAGTTTATTTTTTGGTCTTCCTAGACAATAGAAATTCCTGGATAAAATTGAAAACTGACTTCAGAGGCTCCAGAATGACATATTTCTGGCAGGGCTGTCAAGAGGGGGAGGAATGAAGGACCCTACAAAAAATGGGCATGTGATGAAAGAAACCCCTGTTTTTTTACTTCTCAGAACGCAAATCCTCTAAAGCTTTTTTTAAAGTTTTAAAGCAAAAAAATTAACTTCTCGCGTAAGAAGACGTATCGTTATTTTTAATGCCTCACGAAATACAAATTTTCATGAGCCTTCGCCGTCACTTGAGCCTGTTCTCTTTTATTTTTTAAAATTAACATCCTAAAAAAACAAATCTTTCAAATTCCAACATTTTAAAAGGTAAAAAATTAACTTATTGCATTAAAAAAACATCGTTTTTCGTTCTCTCAAAATACAAATTTTCAAGTTTTAAAGTGAAAAAATAAACTTTTCGCATAAAAAGTATAGTTTTTATACCTCACGAAATGCAAACTTTCAAGAGCTTTCGCTCTCACTTGAACCTTTTTCTCTCAATTTTTTTTCAAAATTAACATCCTAAAAAAATCTTTTAAATTGTAAAATTATAAAATCCCAAAAATAAACCCCTTGCATTAAAAAAAAAACATCGTTTTTGGGGCTCTCGAAATCAAACTTTTGCCCTTGCTTCGCTCAGGCCAATTTGTTTCTTATGTATTTTAAAATAAAAAAAAATCACATTTAGGTTCCCCGAAAATTCGAAATAGAAAATGATAATTTTTATAAATCATTTGAATATGATATGAATCAGCACAATTGGTATTATTTTTCCATAATCAGTCCGCGAATTTTCAGTCAAATCCCCTCCCTCTCTCCATCCCTCCCTCCTCTCAAAAAACTTCTATATATTTCATCACTAGAAATGGGGCCAAATTACATTTGCCCCAAGCCCACATTGGCTCTCGACGGCTCTAAAAGCTGGCGATTTTCGAAGAGAGAATATGAAAGAAAGTAATCATTCACACTGGTTCATTTTGTTAAAAAATAAATAAAATGATATAGTTAATTCAAGCGTAACTGCGTCAATTGATATAGAAAAGAATCCCTTCCTATAGTGGTTAGATTTTTCCAATTATTCCCTAAGGTAGAATAATTGTACTATTGCATGGATAGCTCAATTGAAGAGGCTTTTTAGACATTATGCTGAACTAGTATATGCAAAGTTATCTTGTAAAGAAAGAAATCAATTCAGACATTACAACAAATTAAAATCATTTTATTGGACCGTTTTAAGGCAGAGTTACACATTTTTACATCTTAGTACAATTATGTAGCCGTTGTTGTATCGTAACTATAAAAGCCAGAGAATAGTTCCAATGAGTAAAATTATGATTTTCCAAAAGAAACAAGATGTAATTTTGTCTAACTCTATTTGAGTAAAATAAATAAAATAAATTATATTGATCAAGTCTATAGCCCTCAGAGATTGTAAACTTGACCATTAGCACTAATTTAATCGCTATGGTTAAATTAATGAGAAATGAGTAAGTTACTCGAACTTACTTACCAAACTGTACACTTTTTCCATCGCTTTCCTGGGCCTTACCAATACTAAAGGCATTGATGGAACTTAACTAAATGAGGCACATTTTAATTCTTTGCATAGTCCGTACCTGACCGGTTCAGGGTGAACTACCAAAAAGACACAAATTATTGATCATCAGATCCATGATCAAATTAAACACGAATCAACCACACGCGATGGTGGTTAAGCTTAAAGGGGTAGGTCGCGAATAAAACCATCATTTAATGAAATATTTCTCCACTTATGGTTCAAAATATTATGATTAAAAACGCGACTGTATGGACATTGCGATGAGGTTACCATTTACTGCAGGTTCAGGAGCCAAGTGATTTTTGGCGCTAAAACGATTTCTTATATGGAAAAAGGGGTCAAATAGGCACCTCCCCTATGGTCACATGGTGTAAAAGGCATAGAAATGCTCGCAGTGTCGGCAAATCTCAAAGAGATGCCGCGACCTGTCAATAAGCGAGCATTATTTGCAATAAATTTACATAATTAATTGCCTATTTTCCCTATTTCGGACAATAAACGTCATAGGGGTAGCAGAACCCTGTCAAATAAATAATATTGAAAATAAGAAGGGTTCTCCTACCTCTGACGTCAAATGTACAAATATGCGAGTATTTGTACATTTCTAACTCTTTAAAATAGATACACCCGTTTCCATATTATAAGGGGTAAGTAAAGTAGGCATCCCTCTAAGGGGTACTTAACATAAGAACCACCTTAGCAGATGCGGGCCAACCACACTATGTCAAAAAAACGTGAAAAATTTAAAACCTGTCGTAAAAACAGATTTTTTTTAATTTTTGAAAAATTAGCTGAAAATCCAAAATTGAGCTTCAGCAACTTGAATTCTATAGATACCTTTGGTTCGATGCAGCTTGGTTTCGTTCGAATCAAAGATTGCCTTGCTTTTTATTATACTCCTCGTCAGAGGAAACGTTATTTCTTCCATTCCATCTCTTTTGAGAATCTAAAACCTTTAAAAGTCCTTTCACATAATAAAGATTAGAAGAAAAATTTCTGGGTAGGAGAATTTTAAGTTTTAAAATTTTACAAACAAATAACGAGGAATTCGCATGTAAGTACTAAGTACTAAAGGCTTAGTTGAACTTTTTCCTCATCTATACATAATATATCTAATTTATGGCAACGGTTTTGAAAAATGTGGGGAGGGGAGTTGAAAAAAACTACCAACTCTGCAAAACTCAAATTGACTGGTATCATCAGCAACTGAATTTCTGTATCCCAATTTCTTTTAAAATGATGGGGAGAGGTGCCTTTCTAATATTTATAGGTACCTATTATTCTATTCATTCAGCTAGAAAACTCTCCACTTCACCTCTCATCTAATTAAATAAAAAACGTGTTCGATGCCAAATAGTTAACTTGAAATACCATCGAATAAACCGATAAGGGAACAAATTGATGGGTCAATTGAATTGTGCCTAAACTATTTATAACTACATTTAAGAATTTATACTACATACAAAAAATCGTGGGCAAGTTCTTTTCTGTAAATGTACCGGAATAGGTCGCTGACCCCCATGCCGGTAATATTTCAACGTGAAAGACGTTTATCAGATATGTACACATTATTAATAAATACACGAGCCATCGAATCTAAGTATGAAAAGAATAAGACAATATTATACACAGTGATCTTGAGTAAGGTATTGGTACCTGCGATTTTGAAACATTCGAGTATGTATACGTATTTGTAGGTAAAACAATCGCTAGCCACTCAGTAGGCTAGATACGTCGAAATGATACGTACTTAAGCAGATAATGAGAGAAAAAAAATGATTAGTCAACCGACTGGATCAGTGTTGGACTAACACTTAGGTAAAGTGCAACTTGAAAACATTTATGGGTTAGCGAACAATAAATACGTACCTAATAATCAAACAAGTTCGCGTTATGTAATCGTCGTCGTCGTGACGTCGACGTCGTCACGTCACATCGTATAAAATTTTACCATTTGCCACCTGTCACGCGACGTGAGCGCGCCAGACTTGACGAAGATTTTATTTTCCAGTAATTTTACGCTTAGTGTGGTTTTAATTGCTTTTTAAGGATATGCAAATTATGTGCGAAAATTATTATGTTTTCCAATGGGAAGTACATATTCGTAAATGGGTTAGATGTGGCATGGCGGATTAAATTGACCAATTTTTAACGCTTGTTTGGCCGGATACGGTGTAGCTGTAATGGGTTTGATGAGGTTTTACCCCTTTCCTCTCGGTGCTCAAAAAATTTTCAAGTTTTTCATGTATGTAGGTGTGAGTAACACAGGTGTAATGTTAAAAGATCACATTTTTCGGTGGAAATTTTTTCACCTAAATTAAATACTCTCGTAAAATTAATCACAGGGTATGATAGGAATGCGTGTTAAAAGTGTTCTGTTGTTGTTATGGTTTTTTTATCGCTAGTTCGTTTCATTTCGTAACAAAGAAGAGGATTAACCTGGTGAAAGATGAGCTGCGATGGTAATTATTCATTTACATGCACTTGAACTTCCGTATTCTGCAACTAGATTCTTTAAGTTGAAAATTTTCTAGCTCAATTTCGTAGGTAGGTAGATATAGGTGAGATACCGTAAAATGATTTAATCAAGGTTCGAAGATTGTTGAAGCAAAGGAAACCTGGCAGCTCGACGATGACCTTGACTTGGTAATTAAATTCGGAAAAATACACCATAAATTTGATACAAGTGGACTTTCGATGTACCGTAGAAGAAACCATTATTATTCACAATGATGTATTTCGAGCTGAAAGCTTTGCAACGTGATAAGATCTACAATTCTTCGTAAGCTACCAACATTAGGTACCTATACTTCTTATTGTGCAGGGTATTACGTAAATTTTTTCAAAATTTATCGAGTCATTTAACGGTAAATTCGCCAAGACAAAAGTACCAGAGCTAGGAAATGAAAACGTGAGCAGCGAACACGTGTTGAAGAAGTACTCGATATATTTTATGTTCGCTCATGGCTGGGCGAGTTTGCTTTTTATTTCATTATTTTATTGTGTTAATGCGTGACTGCTACTAAATGCATTAACGAGTTTAATTTAGCAAATTAATAATACAAGTTTTTCGTTTGTTAATTCATCGGTATACTAATCTAATCCGACGAAACATTGTATACTTATTACTCGTAGTCTTGGCAGTTTTGTACTCGTACATTTGAATTAAATTTACGTGTAGGAATCAACCAATTATTTAGTTACGAGTAAGTGGTTGCATGTGGAGAAAAAAAGGTGTTATTTGCAAATTTTTGAATTATTTTATCATTTTTTTTATTCTGTATTTCGAATGGTATTATTTGTTACTTTGTGTGAACAAAACGAAAATATGTATGTTGCATTAAATATGAGCTCTAGGGAAGGGGGTAAAAGGAGATATTTCTGCAAAACACGATTCCTTTATTAATTTGAATTACCTTGGTGTTATAAGGCTACGTATATTGTGATAATGGGGAAATGAGTTATTTTGTCTTTCGTTCCTGTTTTAAATTACACCCCAAATCACCAAGGGGTGCAATGCATGTTTAAATTAATTAAAACAGGTGAATGCAAAAAAATGATATCGAATATTTACGCATCAGTGCCTCTGCTTAGTATTAAATTTATAATTTATAATTTTCTATTATGGCAAAATAGAGTAGACTAAGTATCAAATTTTACAAATTTTTCAAAAATTAAAAAAATGAATAGGTTTTTTTAAAGAAAAAAAATATATAAAAAATTCGAACTTTGTCGACAATTGAGAATTATTCAAGCACCTATGAATCCAGACTGATGGATAATAATGGTCAATTAGAACCATAAATTAAAGGTTGGTTGTTTTAATTGATCAGTTGGTAATTATGAATCAGTAGCTGGTGAGTAGGTAGGTGCCAGACAGTGAGTAATGGTAATGGTCATCTATTTACCATCATGATTACAAATTTTCGAGTTGTGACTAACCAATCATCTGTCTAAGTTTATGATTCAGCGATCAAAAGTCTAGAAATCATAAGCATTCGTAGATACTTGAAAATTGAAGTTATGAGTCAATAATTTGTGAATTGGGGCTTTTAAACTATGAGCAGTTGAATACTTTGATTGAAATTATTGCGAATAGTACTTGAAAAGACCATTTTTCCACAATCGTACATAGTTTTTTTTTTGTTTTTTAGAAAATTTTAACATTCAAAAACGAATTACTCACTTTTGAAACTTTAATGATTGTTGAACTTTTAAGAAAATTATGTTTTCAAAAAAAAATGAAGCGTTGAAAAATTATTTTTAAAAGAAAAAAGGAATGTTTTCTTTTTTTAAAATTCCTCCCTGCGTAAAAAAAAGTCTCGGAAATTCCAAAATCGTCCCCCCATTTCCTTATCTTGAACTCAAATAAAGTAGGTTTTTGTAACTGCTTTTTAAAGCTTACTATAATCATAACTTTCTTTTCCTGCTATTTTTTCTAGGGTTTGCAAAAGCGTAGTTTTCAAGGGTAGCTTGAATTTTTGATGAAACGTGAAAAAAGATACAAATGATCAATTGTGAATGGCGAGGTCCACCATTATTCTCTTTTCTCCCTCGGGTTTCTCTCGATGGTACAGTAAAATAGCCATCATAATTTCGATCCCAACACGTCAGGGAGAAGAAAAAGACGTCGAGCCTCATGATTTTCACAAATTTACTTTGACGGCTCATATTTTGAAACTAGTTTTGCAGGGTTTCAAACAGAAAATATTGAGATTAAAAATACAAAACCAATAATAAAAATTTATAAGCCCAAAATTGAACTTCGCTGTGAAAACTAAACTTTGCATAATCATTGCGAAACCAACGATTTGAAAATGAAAAAAATAATAAGTAATAAATAAATAATGCAGACACGTTCTATTCTTTTGTTTGACAAACCAGCGTTCAAAATGGGATTTCAGCCTCTCTGAGGGTACAAAGGTTCAAAAATTTTCTGTAAATTTTGAAAAACTTCAAAATTGAAAAGGTATGTTGATTGTTGGGTATGATTTAAAAACGCCGAGCTCACATATTTGCTTATTTTTTTTAATCCAACTCAACTCTCTTCCTCCCACCAATGCTCCCACATGACCATAATTCAAACCGAAAGTTTCAAATTACCCGTGGTACATCGTTTGTGATGCTTTCGAGGGTGCTGAGTTTGAATATCTAGGCCTACTCATTTTTTGAATACGACTTCTCAGTGTCCCCAGGGCTCATTCTCTCTCCAATTTGAAGAGAAAATGCAAAAAATTGTAATACTTACATCTTAATTTTTTGAGCACAGTCCTCTAGTTTCCAAAATTTTAAGAAAAATGAAAAATTGCGAAAATTTGGCGTGGCAGGTAGATTTTTAGGAGAGGAGGATCAATTGAGAATGAGGTCGGGAGTTTGACTCTCCGAAATTGAAGCAAATCAGTGGATACTGGATATGACATGCAAAATTTTTCTAATTTTTTATACTTATGCAAATTTACATGTAGAAACAATTTTCTATCGCGGTTTTCTTTGTGAATGCTTCAAAAATCTTAATTTCACATCAAGTTTGCCATTTTTCAAAATTTGAGTTCCTTTAAAAGGTAAAAGAGAGAACCATGGTAAAAAAATCGTATTTGATGATTTTGGGCCTCTTGGGTGAGCATGAGGTGAGTACAATCTATGCTACAACTTCCAGTCCCAGGAGTAGAGAAGACAAACCTTAAGAGAGGTTTGGAGCATCCACGTGGCAGAAGCCTGTAACTCATCTTTGGCAGGATGGAAGCTGAGGACGAGGCTAAGACCAAACCTAACACCTTGGCATGTGGCCAGCGTCAAAGCTGCAACCTGAATGGGCTACCACATCAAGATGTCTCAGGAAGCAGGGGAGAGGAGAAAACAATTGGAAAATATTCCTGAAGCAGCAACAGGAAGAGCAGCAAAGCTTGCAAACCCCGATACTCAAGAGTCATAAATACTGCTAGTGCTAGACACAAGTCCTGTACAAAAGCGAGAATTCAGCGCTATAACCAAACTTTGGGAAAGTCAGCTTGACGGCGCAGAGGGCAGCCCCCTCATCAAGCTATACTTCCTTGGGCTAGAAACCCATAGAAGCAAAAGAAAACAATTTCTTGAGAAAACAAGAATAAGAAGAAACCGGCTGGAAAATATGGGAAACCTGTTGGGCAGCAGGCAAAAAAGCCCACGCTATGGAAGAAACAACACCGGCTGAAGATTGCTACCTGGAATGTGCGAGGAAATAAGAATCTACAATACGCTGGCAAGACCAATGCTGCTGTATGGAAGTGAAACATGGACAATGAGAAAGGATATAAAAGGTAGAGTAACCGCAGCGGAAATGAGATTCATGCGAGCCACAGTAGGATATACTAGACGAGATAGGAAAAGGAAGGAAGACATCCTGAAGGAGCTAGGAGCAGAGCCAATCATTAGACGAGTGAAAGATTACAGAAAGAAATGGTGAAAACACGTTGACAGAATGCCTGATGAACGGTCCCCTCGAAAAGTCAAAGAGTACACTCCAACTGGCAGGAGGAGTACAGGAAGACCAAAGAAAAGACTTGATGATACATTGGCGAGCAATTCTTCTACATTTTCCCAGACGAGCTGAACAGTTTACCGGGTCAAAGTTCAATGATGATGATGATGATTTTGTAAAGTTGATGTGGTTACATTACCTTCTCCCCTTCCTAATTTAAACTTTTTCACAAATCTTAAAATTTTTCAGAATTTTTTCAAAAATGTGGAAAAAACTTGAGGAAATGTTATTTTTGGACACTTTTTGATAGATAGGTAGGCAAATATGTTAAACATACAAGATATTAGGAAAGAAACCCAAGCCAGAAATAAATCCTTTCCAAAAAAACTTAAAGCATCCTAATTTGTAAACCTATTAAATATTTCAACATTACCCATTGAAAAAGACCTTTAGGTACCAGGAATCATCTCTTGGTCCCTTGAACATCCAAATTACACAATTTTTTTTACCATAATATGAAAAATTCTAGGCTCAATTAAAAAATTAAGGATCTCACAGAAGTTTAAATCTTCCAAAATAGCCCAAAAATTCTAAATTAAAAATGGAAAAAATCATAAAAGTTTGCTTAAATTTTTTTTAAAGGTATAAAATTTGGAATAAGGTGATTGACCAACGTGCAGCTTTGATAACCTGGGCTACTTTCAACATATTTATGGCATTTTTCTGGAAAACTCTGGCCTTATAAGAATACACTATTTCCATTTCATGTCAGAAGTCGTATGGCTCAAAATGCGATGATGTTGACCAAAATAGAAAATTTTCAGAGTTGAATACAGTTGCTCGTTAGCCTTTTTTGACATTTCGCACAGTTCTCAGGAAATTTTGGACCCTTGAAAATATTAGTCTATAAGGAGTACCTCGTACCTCTACATACCTAGTATATCATTTTGGCTCCCTTTCTAAAAAAAAAAATCAACTCGTGAAAAAAAAAGGATGAAAATCAAGTATTCCTTTGATAAGAAAATTAAAATTTTTAAATTAATTTTGCAAGTTCAGTATTTATACTTCTTCCTTTGGTACTTCTTTCCCTACCTATTTATCAAAAGACCTTCATTTTTTTGAATCTTTCAAAAATATCTCATGAAAACCTGAGGCGAATTGCCCTCTTTACCTCTCTCTCTCTTCTGAAAGGCACTAGAATGAGGATAAAATCAGATTGATTTTTAAACGATTTTTTAATAGAATTTGTTTTTGAAAATATGTATTATCTTAATTTTTTCCAAGAAGCAGAAAATAGCCCATAAGAATAGAACAAAATTTCAATTTCCCTGCTTTTTTGACATCCCTAGTATTGGTAGGTATTTGATTCTATTTATATCAATCAATTATTTCGGTTTTAAAATGAAAATAGTACTTGTAGTTACGAAGGTAGCTGAAATTCATTTAAGCAGGTACCTACTTATTAATTTTTTGTAAACTTTTAAACATAGCTACGCCATCAGTTTTTGCATCGCGAATTCAAAGAATTGAAATAAATGGACGTTTTACGAATGTAAAAATAAGTACATGAAAATTTTTTAATTGGTACTTGCAACTATGGAAAGTATTCTAATGCGTCATTCATACGAGTACAAAGTTAGTAGGTATCATCAGGACAGGTGGTGGAATGCAGTCATTAAAAATACTGCAAATCCGCAATGGCAGTAAATTGGGATTTGTGTAACTGAATGGGCTAATTTTTGAATTATTTAAAAGCCAGAAATGCCATGAAAGGAGGTTGAGAAAAGTGTGTTGAGACTTATTCGAGAGTTTAACACCCAGTTTTGAATTCGAGACGCTATAGGTATTTTGAGAATGAGCGATGAATATTTCAGAGAAAAAGAGATGAAATTTTTTTTGAAAGACTTCTTCGAAGAAGTTCGTTGACCTGAAACTTTTAGATTTTCTCTCAACATAGACATCAAAAATCAAACGACACAATTCTCTTCTTCACGTTCTAATTTTTCTTCCAGCGATTTGGTTCCAGAATTTGAGAAAAAAAATCCATTTTTCAAAGGTCAAGTTACCAAATTGAACTGAATACGATTTTTTTCATTCATATGTGCTCCAAAAATTTTCTTAATTTTTTGAATGAAGTGTCAGATTTTGAATGAGAAAAATGTAGGGAAGATTATCAAAAGTTGGGGTCAAATATTTCGAAAAAATTTTGAATTTCCCAATGAATTTGTCGGTTCTATTTTTCCATTTTTAGAATGATCTTGTTAGATGATTTTAGACGAGATGTTTTTACATCTCTCCTACAGCTCATATCGTCTGCATTACTCATTACTGAAGTCTGAAACAGGAACCATTTGCAAATCTTGTACACGTGGCTGAGTAGTTGAAAATTTCAACTCATCCCAGAGCATTAATTTTCTCTTCATCTGCCTACTCTTCATTCTCGTCTTATTCGATAAAATAAACAAACATCAATCACATCTCGCCGAATGTCTGTTGAATTAAAAATTTTAAAAATAAGTTGCGTGAAACTGTGAATGATATCGAATAGTTTTTATTACACCTGAAGTTGGCACCCGATATGAAGTACAGCTTACGTGCGTGTGATGTTCAATTCATCATAGAAATCTATTTTTATTTTCGTTATATCGCCCAAATGGAATTACTTTATAATTTTAGCAATGATCTTGATCGAGTTTTTAATCGATTTACTTATGTTAGACAGAGAACGTGTCGAATTAATGGGAGAATTATCGGTTTATTTAAACTATGGGATTCAATTATGATTCTAATGGACTGTGAAATTTTATCTATAATCAAGTAGGTACCTAGTAAAATTGGTTCAATTTTCTAGAAACGTCTCCAATTTTGATAAATTACGAAAATAAAATGTTAATACATAATTATTATGATGTAAAATGTCACCCAAATATTCCTCGCCATTTTCCCCACTGCATCTAAAATATTATGATCATGTACGTAATGTAAATCATAATGGATACTTGAACACGTCATTGTGGATTTAAATTCACACATCGTCACTTGAAATAATTACTCGGATCGTGCTAAATTTCCATCTGTTTTCTTATACCTACTCGTAGCATACGCTATGACATGTCCCAAGTTCCCAACTCGTCAATGTAATTGTAATTATACGACAACTCTCGTTGCATTTTAACGAATTGGAATTTTTTTTCAAAAAAAAAAAATGATTAATAGATGGTATACATTTGTATCTAAATATTCGTGGCGTGGATGGTCGGCTCGATTTGTACTTCAACGCGATCCGAGCTAGAGTAAATTTTGATTAAAATCCAAAAAAGCGCCGCACTGAAACCAAACGAGTACAAGGCGTGTATAATTCATCATTTTTAATTGTACAAATACACACCAGAGGGTTTGTTCTTGAACGTATTTGTGTAATGATTCAGAATAGCTTGAATTTTTTCCACCCTTTGCCAAAAATATCCGCATAGAATACCTTGGACGACGAAATTCATTTTTAGAAAAGCATCGTTGTAGGCTACAAATTACGTGCAATTTTCTAAATTTATTTCAATTTCGAAAAAAAATCACAAATTTCTAATCATTCACGTGTTTTGAAATCGCGGTAATTTTTTTTCACGATCGAGGTAAATTTTGCTTCTTTTTTTTTTGACGTAAATGGCGATAGAAAAAAATACATTTTAATAAAACGTTGCGGCGAAATGGTTAAAAAATAATCACATATCTTATCTAACAATGGTAATTTCTTCGACAGACTCGAATTAATTGAAATTACACGTTGATTAAATAGCTACACGCAGCATTATGATTTTGACAGAACCGAGTAATTACATATTTGTTAGATAACGTGAGTCTCGAGTGTATTCCACTTTTATAAATTTAATTCGCATTACTTACGATTAAAATAAATTCACGGATTACGAGTTGGTTTTTCAGAAGCACTTTTAAATAATTAACCACACTCAACACAAAAGTATACGAATTTTCACGTCGAAAGAAAAATCACAGCGAATAAAACGATCGTTCTTTGGTTGATTTAATTTTTACACGTTTGAAAAAAAAATGTCCAGTAGTGTTTAATCGCGAGATAAACGACACACGCGAGGACTAACGGTAGAATGATCTTTTGAATACGTAGGAGTTCCAACGTTACGTTAGATACGAAATTTTTTGAAAGCTTACTTCACACTAATATGGATGCTGTGTACTCTCTATAGTATAGTCTATTTTTTATTCTTTGCGGAGAGATCCGAAGGGCTTATGGGAGGAGTTGAAATTTTGGTACGAGGAAACTCATTCGGTGTTGTGCATTGTTTTTCAGTGTGAAATTTTTTTTTGGAAATTTTATTCGTGAAATGTGAACATTTTTTAATCATAAATTGCAATCTTTTGATTGGTGGTTCGATAGTTGGGATTTTTTTTACGTATCTGTGGTGCAGTGTTTTTGAACTTTATAGTTTGGATTTGAATAGCTAATGATGCGAGGAAGAAGAAGTCAATTTGCATTTTATATCGAATCGAATCTTGGAATAAAATAAAAAAGATGTGCTGAGGTCGTTCTGAACGAATGATGAAATTTTCTAATCTTCTTTCAAATGTTGTGTATTCGTCTAAAATTACATACCCACCTGAATGGTGAATAGGTACTTCTTTCTAGAAAAATTTTAAAAAATGACTCTCGCTAATCCTTTTTAAATTTTAATCAGAGGATTTTTTTGAGAAATTGTTTCGAAAAAAGCACGTTTTAGTAGAATTTTTTATTTGAACGTTACTATTTGAACCCACCTTAAAGTAGGGGCAGTGTCGAACTTATTTTCGGGAGGCATAAGAGGGATATTTGATTACGAATGTACGTCTATTTCGGTCTTGTCGAGCGTTATTCGCCTTGACGCCTGACATTTGTCGTAATTTTGGGCCAGGCGGAAGGTCGCGACATGCTTTTGTTCAGCGGAACAACATCTCACGTATGTTAGAGAATGAGGTAGTAGGAAAAAAGATGATGTGGTAATGCTTCATTTAAACATTTCCTTAATGATCCGTATCAAAGGCAAAAGTAAAAGTGGGCAGGAATGTGTAATTATTATCAGCCAAGTAGAGTCGTTCGCGAATTTATGGAAAATTAATCGATGAATTTTATCACCCATTTTTTCGAGTCTGATAGAATGATTAAGTAGGTATAAGGTCAATGGTCCTTGTGAAAAATTTAAAAGTTTTGAATTCCTACCTAAGCTATGTAGAAAATATTTTAAAACGATAAATATGTATTCCAATGAGATTTTCTTGGAAAGAGGGGGAAGTTCAGTACCAAATTTCAACTCTACATTCAGAGCATCTTTTGCAAAATTTTCAATAATTCGTATAAAAACCATAAAAACAAAGGTTTGAACTCTTGAAGCATACTTAAACTATTTCTTGATTTTTATTTCAAAATTTTCCACAGATAGGTAATTAATTACTGAACTGGTTCCAAAAGGCAATGAATTAAGGGATGGGGGTTGTTTAAGGTGAAAAATACATATCGCATTTTCAGCTCAAATTGAGACGAAGGGGGGGGGTAGGGATTATCGTTACAAATAAGCGAAATTGGAGAGAAAAATGAATATGTACCTACTCGTATTTTCAAGAAGCTGGTTGCAAGAAATTTTGGAATTATTTTTAAAAAATAATTGTCACCTGTACTCATTTTTCTTTTAAAATTTCAGTCTACTTACAGAGAAAAGATGAGTTCACCAAACGTAGCTGAAAGAACCACATCTTATCAAAATCTTTGATTTCAACTTTCTTTTGTGAGACTTTGGAAAAGTTCTACTACGATTTTTTTAAACTGTCTTAAACTATGAATTGTTCGTTTGCAACGTTTTAAAATGTTACATTCGCTCTTAAAATGAAAACGCACCTTTTCCATTTGAATTTTTTCAACCAAAAAAAAAAAATTTTTGAGACACCGTGTATACTGTGTACATGTACAATATATGTATCTACATACTCGTAGATAAATAAAACACAACTGAAATTATTTCTCTATATGTATTTTTACAATCAGGAATCATTCAGAGCAATCAGTACTTCTAGAAGTTGAACTTATTTTCTAGCTCTTCATAAGAAATTTGAAATTCCCAAAGAAAAATTTCAACGTTATGAGGTTCTGCGGAAAGGCTCAAAAGTGATTAGGTATTATTGTTTTAGAGTTTAATTATGGCAAGTGTTTCTTCACTAGGAAAAAAATGACCAAAAAAATTGAAAACTCGTAATGAGAGATTTTTTGAACTCCTGAAATCTTAAAAAATCTGCAAAAACACAAAAAATGAATTGTTTTAGTTCTGGTAGTTTCTTTATTATACCTAAATGTGAAAAATTAACTAAATGCTAATTTAATTTACGAAAACTAATTTTAATCCTAACTCTGGGTCGAAAACACCACTTTTCCACCCTCTCATGAATAACTCGAGTGTAGAAATACCTACCTAAGTAAGTGTTTTCCTCCCTCAATTTAAAATGATTTTACGAACTCAGAAGAGATTTGCGTACAGCAAATATACATTTGAAGAATTGAAGAGGACTCTCGATTCAAAAAAAATGTTCAAAATAAATTTTAGAAAGTGTAAAATACCTCAGAAAGTGCTCGCAACATATTTTCAAGGTAATTGTACCTACTATTTGGCACTCAAATTTTGAAAAAATAGATACGTTTTCTGGAAGAATTTAAAAATCTGGAAAAATGAAAGACCCTTACTTAAAAAAAAGTCGAAAATCGTGCTGGGATGATCCAGAATCACCTAAAATGGAGGTAGTCGATGATATAGTTTCAGGACTAACTTTGATAATTTTCTCTGAAAAAGTATTTTTATAGAAGGAGAAACAGTTGCTGAAAAACCATATTTTGGTGAATTTTTAACAATTCACGAAAAATTGGAAAATTTATTCGGAATTCAGACTTTCAGCTTTTCTAAATTCACACTTTCGTTCAAATCGAAGGCGAACTTCGAATGCTTCCCCTGCGAGTTTGAAAAAAAAAAATCGGTCAAGATACATATAAAAAATATCCTAAAAGAACATGATAATTTTGATTTTAAGAAATTGTTTCAATTTTTTTCAATGTCCTTTATTTTGCTGTACATTTTTGTTTTTTCAGTGCTTTTTATATGAATGGGGTGGAATTTAGGAACTTGGCTGCGGGTGCAAACCTACCCCCTCCCCTCCCCTCCCCTCCCCTTCCCTTCCCTTCTGGTACAGCTTTTCTAATATGTACGGCGAGGCGAGTTAAAGCACGAGACCAAACATTCTTCACGTCGCTTCTTGTATTGTAATATGTGACGTGACGGGACAAAATCGACCTTCGGACCTAAAAAATTATTTTTCACTTTTTGACGGATTTTTGGTACTCGGACATTCAAAAATCATTTAAAACCACCCAGAAGTCCCTATGATTTGCATAGCTCCATATACATGGTAATCCAGTCAGAAGTGTGCTCATTTTTTTGATTTTTTTGATTTTTTTTTGATTTTTTCATTATTTCAACTTTTAAATCGACCTGGAGGCGAAACAAAGCGTTCTACGAGAAAAATACATCGAGCAAAGTTGTAGAGAATTAAATTTCCAAAAACCTATAAGAGGTTTATTTTTCTCCTAAATGCATAGTTTTTCCGTTTTTCTCAAAAAACAAAAACCTCATGATGATTACCATAAAATTTCTGTTTTTTGAGAAAAACGGAAAAACTATGCATTTAGGAGAAAAATAAACCTCTTATAGGTTTTTGGAAATTTAATTCTCTACAACTTTGCTCGATGTATTTTTCTCGTAGAACGCTTTGTTTCGCCTCCAGATTGATTTCAAAATTGAAATAATGAAAAAATAAAATAAAAAATTGAAAAAATGAGCGCAATCACGACTGAGCCCCCTGTATGTAAATAACCATTTTACCCAGTGATATTCACACAAGACAGGCAAGAAACGTTATCCAAGACTATGTTTAGCTCAGTTTAGCCAGAGAACCTGATTAGAACGCAAGCGCTTCCGCTAAACGAGCAGAACTGGACTGAAAACTTTAACCCCCCATAACTCAAAAACTTATTTTCGGCTCGAAGGTCGATTTTGTCGCGTCGCGTCACATATACTAAAATTAAATTTTTTCAGGCACATTTTGTCAAAAGGCGATGTTTGAATTTTTAACAAAAATACATTTATACCTATCAGGGTTTTGTTTGTTTGTTTGTTTTTCTTTTAAATTTTACTTTTTTTGTCCTTGTTATTTTCAATATCTACATAGAAAGTATTCCTTTTCAAGAAACTTCTTTGATTCTCTGGGAACGTCGATATCCTCATCGCCTAAAATACCGTTTACTCTCCGTCTAATCACAAGTAAGAGCATTAAATTCTTTGCAAATCAACAAAAAACGATAGAATTTTGCTAAAATCCCACAAAACTTACAAAAATAGCGTTTAAAATTGTTGAAACTTTTTCTAAACACAAATAAAAGCATTAAAAACAAGGTAAATCACTGACAACTTGAAAATTTTCTGTAAAAGTTGGCACAAGCTGCATAAAAAGTGTTGGAACTAATTAAAAAATGATTGTTGAAACCGTTCCATGCAAAAATAAAAGTATTAAAAACCTCTTAAATTACTCAAAATTTTTGAAACGCCAATAAAATTACCCAAAAATTGCAATAAAAAGTATTCAAAACATGTCAAAATGATGTAAAATCACAAAAAAAAAACAGAAGAAACATCAAAATTAATAAAAATTGATGTAAAGTAAGCTGTAGATATTTTGGAAAAATTGAGCGAAAAATGGAGAAGATTGCGCGGAACATTGCTGAAATTGCGAGTAGACTTCCTTCAAAACATGAATGAAGTACGAGTATGTATGGATCCAAATTACAGAAAATCAATAAAAAATGACAAAATTTCTGTAAATTTAACAAAATTTTTAGCAAAAATAAGTAGGTTGTAGCATGAAATATTTTTCAAATCTTTTCTTGAATTGAAGCATCACAACTCTGTAAATTACTAAAAAAATGGTGAAATTTCTGTAAAACTTGACAAAAATGTCTAATGTAAAATTCCAAAAATAAAAAAAAACAAAGAAAAACAAAACATTGAAATTAATGAAAAATGCCAGAAACTGGTGAAATTTTTTTGAAATTTGATAAAACAGGTTGAGAATTGCCAATAATGGTTATTAATGGGACTTGTTAAAAGGATACTGTAGGTACCAATAAAAAATTAAAATAACTACAAATCAAAAAAATAAAAAAAAAAATGAAATTTCGGTTAAATAGAATTCGACAAAATTCACAAAACATTGTTGAAACACTGTTAAAATCACCTACTCCAAAATGAACTTATTTTAATAAATTTTCAAAATGTTTGCACTTCTGCTCTCTACGCGAATTTCAATTTCATCTAAAATGGAAATATTTTCAAATGCATAAACATTAAAATTTTTTCCATTGTGTAAAATTCCCAACAATTTCATGTTTTACCAATTTTTTTCTGAATTTCAATACCGCAAAACGAAATTTTTCAAAACTGAAAATTTTCGCGATTTCTGATCCCAATTTACGAGTATCTCAATTTTTGTAGTAATGTTCCCTCGTGTGGTGTGCTGTCAAAGTTGTAATAAAAAGGGAATGAAATGCTGCGTTCAAATGTTTGTGCATTGGCTTTTAAAAAATTGAAGATGGACGAATAGGAAAATTTTCTAAGTGACGAACTTCGTATTAGATTTTCATCAACTTGGCATTATCGTTTCCATATGATATGTGCAGTTTAAAATTCATATTTGAAAATCAACATAGCCTAGCTAAGTAATCGTTTTTAGGAAATTGAGTGAGGAATCCTTATTTTTAAAATTCATTGGTGGCTTGAACTTGATTTTTTTTTTTAATAAGTAGATATCCCAACCAATTTTTCAGTCCAACTTCCTGTTCAAAAATTGTTGAAATCCATCCTTATTATCAACTCTGGAACCTCAAAGAGGAAATTTCGCAAACCCTCCGAATTCGTCACCGATTAAAAACATCTTCACCAATTTTTACCCCCCTCGAAGCGAAGCTCTATGTAAAAAAAAATTCTCAACTTAGTCATGACTCATAATAATATTTATCGAAAGAGAAATTCCCCAGACACAAATTCGCACACATCTTGTTCATACTTTCATCTCATTAAATATGACAGTTTACGTTCAAAATGAATTCACCTAGTGATAGATATACGTTTAAAAATTTTGTATCAAGTATCCGCGGTAAATATTTACAAAATGATTATTTACCTACTTAAGACTTACAGTTATTACCGTTGGCAAAGGTACAAAAATATTTGCGACAATTTAAACGCGAGTCTACAATCTACATGCATTAAAAATACTCCACTGCGCTAGTTCCATTTTGTATATTATATAGGTAAGGTAAGGTATACGTATTATAATTTACGATATCGTAAAAATTATAAAATTTTGCACCTATTATACCTATGTCGAGTTGAATGATAAGTGCAGTATTTTTTTCAGCCTATTTGGCTTATATTCGAATTCGTAACACAACGCAATTTTAATTCGTGTTGTTTGCCGAATTGGTCGAATGTACCTACGTATGTAAAAATTATGGAAAAAACCAAACTAATGCAGGTACATTTATGTGCGTGAGATGTACGGAGTAATTTTCATGATACACGAGGGGTAATAATTACAGACACGATGTAGTTATAATGTGGATAATTGAAATTTAAAATCTAATTGTAGGTATATTACTTTGAGACGGCGCGTAACGTATTAACATTTTTACGATTGTGTTACCGCATGGTTTGTTTATACGGATTAACAAAGTATTCGTGTACTGAGGTCATAAACATGGTACAAGTACCAGGTATATCGTGCCAGTCTTCGTAGTACCAGAGCATCTGGCTGGATGCAGGAAATTAACAGTATGGTTTCCGTCTGCGACTGTCTGTATTAATATGATGTATCTTATACCTAAGTATAATATACCTACGAGTGTTAATTTTTTTTCATACCCAACGGATTAAAAAAATTAATACTCGGATATAGGATTAAAAATATGTTGTAGTGAAAAAAAAAACACAGAAAAATCAGAGCATCGTACCACGTAGTGTGACCCTTATGTCATTATTTCGTCCAGGATCACCTTCCTCTAAGGCTTTTAAACGAAGAAGTCGAATAGAAAGGAAAACGTGACCCAGCTTTCTCATCAAGGTCTTTATTATTTGCACATTGGAGCTTTTCAAAAATCCCTCTTATTTCGAATTATCATCAAATTGAGATATATATTTTTTTTTGAAAATTCAACTACCTGTGTCCAGAAGACGTGTACGATATAAGTACTAGCTCGTTACGAGTAAATCTAGTAGATAGATTGCCATAATTACGTAAACCCCATCGCATGTAAAATAGGTAACTAGCGTAGCGTCGTCGACGATCAGATAATCAGATCTGTGGCCATCTTCAGTCGTCGAGGTAATTTCGGAAACCGCCGCATTGAAATAGCACGTATAATAAAAAACCGAACCAGTATCCGTTAAAAACGAATAATTATCGAAGGGAATTGGGAAATAACCTTGAACTTGAACTTGAAATATTAAATAACAAAGTTGAAAAATTTTTAAGTGAAAAAGAGTGAAAAAACACGAGACGTCTAGATTTTTCCATGTATACGCGAAATAATGTAGTTTACCTGACTGTACCTGTATATGCAGAGGTAAGTAATCAAAACGATGGCTAAATTTGAAATACCTACTGGCACATAACGATAAAGTGGATAGGACTATGGAAACGTACAATTTAACTCGCCACTTAGACGTCTAGTTAACTTACTATTATCATTGTTAAGGACATTGCGCCAGGTTAATAATGCGTTTACCTAAAAAGAAAAAAGAAAAAGTCCAGTACTGAATTGGATTCGTACGTACGTGAAAAAATCATCGATCGATCGTTAGATTTCTTTCGCGATTTTACGACGTGCTCTATTTTCATTTTCTGGTTTTTCTCTTGGTGAGCATTGTTTGTAATTTTGACTAGACTACGAGTATAGTGAATTGTATTGATTATTGATGATTTTTCCAGACAATCTTCGAGGTATGTAATTTTGGTATTCATTTTGCTAAAATACCTACT
Organism: Planococcus citri; assembly: GCF_950023065.1. Classification (NCBI taxonomy): domain Eukaryota; kingdom Metazoa; phylum Arthropoda; class Insecta; order Hemiptera; family Pseudococcidae; genus Planococcus; species Planococcus citri. The sequence continues at coordinate 10,887,706 of NC_088679.1, read as the reverse complement.
CCTTAAGAAGTGTTTGAAGTGTGCTCAAATTATCTACATTGTTAACTCCATCGAGACTTTGGTTCTCGAAACTGGAATTTGTTGAATAATATAATAGGTAAAGCAAATGCATTTTTAATGAATGATTTTTCGCTTCAGATTGACTTGCATTTTTTTTATGTATTTAAAATGTTTTCAAGGTCCCTTGGACCATGCTATTTGTATGTATCTATGTAGTATGTAGATGCTCATATCTGCGGTTTCGTATGTAAAGTACTTACCTATTAATGAATAAGAAATATTCTAATGAATGTAAACTGACACCAAAAGTACAGGGTACGATTGAGGAAGAAGATGAAAACTTCGCAAGTAAAATTCGTTTTCTTGGAGAATCCCAAAAAATACGTTAATTTCCAAGGTTGCATTTTCGTCTAAGATTTACATCTCTTTATAGTTTTATGCGGTTTTTTTAAAGAGTATATCTCTTCAAATATGAATTATGCACGGTATGGTCATTTAACGAAGTCGTGTGCTTGAAAAGGATCTAAAATCGAGCCATTTTATGAAAGAATGATAAGATTTTGGCAGAGATTGGTTGTTTTTTCTTGATGATTTTTGATTTTTTTTGTTGTTTCTTTTTTTTCAATTCCAACATTATGTGAAAAACATGCATCTTACAAGGGAAGGCCCCCCACATGAGAATCTCCGATTTGAATGAAACTTGGAACAGTTGGAAAGAGGACCTCAAAAACCACCCATCCCCCAATTTTCAGCCGCTCAAGTTGATTTTTTGATTTTTGGCGAATTTTTGAAGTTTTGTGTACACAGGAAAAGCTGTTCAACTCACAAAATGGGAAAAAACTACAAAAAAATATCCATCTTTCCCGCGTATCAACTTCCGGAGCTCAAATTTGGACCAAAGGTAGTCTTTTAGATACCTGATCGACTCATACCACCATTGGCCGGATCCGGCCTTCCGGTCAGAAAACAAAATTTTTTACTTTTTTCCTCATATTTTTGGTGAATTCGAAAAATGGCCGTTTCTCCCCATCACATGAATTTGAGCAGCTAAAATTTTGGCCGTAGGGGTTATGCTTGATACCTAATCGATTAATACTACCGTCGGCCGGATCTGGAATTTACATCAGAAAGCATATTTTTTGTGCATCTGGTTTTTGATGTCAGTCATTGGAAAAATTGAAAAATCTGTTAAAGCAGCTCATCTAATGCACTTCCAGGGCTCAAATTTTGGTCAAACGATCTGTACTAGATACCAAATTGACCCATGCTACCATTGGCCGGATCCGGCCTTCCAGTCGGAAAACAGAATTTTTTACTTTTTTTCTCATATTTTCGGTGAATTCGAAAAATGGCCGTTTCTCTCCACCACATGAACTTGAGTAGCTAAAATTTTGGCTGAAGGGTTTATGCTTGATCCCTAATCGATTAATACTATCGTCGGCCGGATCTGGAATTATCAGCAAAAATCTTTTTTTTTGCCCATCTTGTTGACCTTGGCTATAGACACTGGTTGGCATAAAAAACCAGATGGACAAACAATATGATTTCTGATGATAATTCCAGATCCGGCCGACGGTAGTATTAATCGATAAAGTATTAAGCATAAACCCTTCGGCCAAAATTTTAGCGACTCAAGTTAATGTGGTGGGGAGAAACGGCCATTTTTCAAATTCACTGAAAATATGAGGAAAAAAGTAAAAAATTCTGTTTTCTGACCGGAAGGCCGGATCCGGCCAATGGTGGTATGAGTCGATCAGGTATCTAAAAGACTACCTTTGGTCCAAATTTGAGCTCCGGAAGTTGATACGCGGGAAAGATGGATATTTGTAGTTTTTTCCCATTTTGTGAGTTGAACAGCTTTTCCTGTGTACACAAAACTTCAAAAATTCGCCAAAAATCGAAAAATCAACTTGAGTGGCTGAAAATTGGGGGATGGGTGGTTTTTGAGGTCCTCTTTCCAACAGTTCAAGTTTCACTCAAATCGGAGATTCTCATGTGGGAGGCTTCCCTTGTTAGGACAGTTTCCTGTATACCTACGTAAGAGCTCCTTTTGAACTGGCATAATATGGCACCTTCCGATTTGAACGAAACAAAAATAGATCGAAAGAACATGTCCTGCATAAAACCTCCGAAGCCCAAATTTCAAGTTCTGAAGTTCATTTTTGATTTTTGGCAAATTTTCGAAAACTTGAGAAATAGAAAAAAAAAACACAGTTTTAGGGCGATTTTAAAACTTTTTCGTAAAATAAGTACGAGTTTTTTGGAGCAAAATGAACTAATGTGAATAATCTCTTGAATTCAACTCGTAGGTTCACATCAACAACTAACTGGTTTTAGACGATTTTGGAGCCTCCTGCGATTTCCTAATTTTCTCCAGAACTTTCAAATCGCTCTGAAGGGGCCAAAAATGAACTTTAGAACGTACAACTTTTGATCGGTGTTTATTGGGCACCTTCTCGATCGTTTTTAAGAAATCACGCCGAAATTCCAGGAGTGCCAGTTCAAAACAGAATATCACGAAAACAATATCAATTTTTTTTCGGAGACTCCAGCAGGTTTTAAAATTTTTTCATAAACATTAAATCGTTCTGGAAAGGTCAAAAATGAACTTGAGCACTTATTATGAATGTTATCGATGGTAATTAGACACTTTTTGATCAGGTGATCTAATCCGATCAAAGTCTAAATCAAATTAAACTTAGGGAATGTCCTTTTGTTGATTTAGGGAATCTGATTCTCGTGATCAGATTCACAACCTTTAGAAGTCGGATTCCATTTGCGATTCCAATTCCTTTTTTATACTTTTTTTTTCTCTAGATGTAAACAAAAGTTTATCGTTCAATGTCTTTACATTCAGAAGGGTCTAAAATAAGTGGGAAATTTATTTTAGTACCAACAAAAAAGTTTGGATTTCTGATCTATGAGGGAAAAGTCCCATAAATGGTGGAGAGAGGGGGGGGAGTAACGAGAAAATTCAGCTAACCAAAATTTTGAAAATCAGCATATAGGAAAGATTTTCGAGTCATTGTAACTTATCCATTTTTCACATTGATTTCATTCCAAACTCAAAATTGTGTCCGGAAGAAGAAAATCTTAAAATTTCCAAAAATGTAGTGCAAGGTGGGAAAATATATAAACCTCCTGAATATGCTTCTGAAGCTACGAGTATTTTTACAAAACAGTTGCAAGATTACAAAATATTCAAAATTTAACCATGCAGAGGACGATTTTTTGAATTTTTTAGTCGGGAATCGCGAAAAGAATCGTATGGGTGCGATTCTTCAGGAAAAATAAATCAGTTTTTGAAAAACACGATTCGTCTCCAAGGAGAATCCGATTCGAATCGCAACAGGAATTCAATTCTCACGATTTTTATGCGATTCTTTTTTGCGATTCGAGTCGCTCCATCTCTGGTTTAATCAAATCTCAATTCTCAATCAGCAGGTCTGAAAATATTTGATTTCATCAATTCAAATCCCATCACTCTTCCCTGAATGGTGAATAATGATCTATTTAACATTTAAAAAGTCAGACGAAATTAAGATAGAAAACAGAAATTTGATTTTTACCTCAATTTTTGATTTCCCAATAAATCGATTGGTAATGATTCCTTGCCATTTTGGAGCTTCTGATTCCAGCAGATTTTTAGACTTTTCGGTTTTGGAAAAATTTTTGATGAAAAATTCCAAAATGAAATTCAGTATATTTTAACAAAGATAACCTCAATCATTTGATGAAAGCTGTGGAAAAGTTCGAAATCACTGCAACAATTCCTTTGAGAGGTAAAAGTAAGATCCTAAGATGTCTTCAATTTTAACAAATTTTGATCTTTTGTGCATAGAAATTGATTCAAATTCCAATTCTTAAAAATTAAATTCACTGTCTGAAATTAAGCTTAGTGATTTATTGAATGCTCTTTCGATTTTTTTGATCCGAAAATTTTTCGTGGGTTTTGGAAATCCTGTAAGCTTAGCTCAAAAGTACACCATTTTAAACTGGGAATTTGTATAACTCTACCAAATCCTTATTGAGAAGACATTTTTGAGAAAATGGGAGATGATATTTGAAATAAACTGCCGAATCTAGTGGATTTGTGTTTTAATGTGGAGATTTTATCAGAAACCCTGATTAAGTCCAAAATTGATCAATATTTTTACCTCTTTCTAGGTAATTCCTGAATCTTGAATAGTAATTTTTTTCTTTTGAAAACGTTTTTTCCAATACGAATTTCCTGAAATCTCATTGAGGGGAAAGAGGGGTTTTTGAACTCATAATTTTTTTAATTTTTAAACATTTGTTCTGTGAGTGACTCTCAACGGAACTCATCTGTAAAGATTTATGAAATGTTTTCATCTTGATTTGTTCCTACTTTGCAAGTCCTGCTTTCGTCCTGGTTTTTTCTTTTTTTCGAACTCACAATTTCTTTTAAAAATTTGTTTTGTGAATGATACTCTCAACTCATCTGTAAAGATTTTTGAAATGTCTTGATTTGTTCCCATTTTGCAAGTTCTGTTTTCGTCCTGGTTTTTTCTTTTTTTCCAATTGAACTTCAAATTTTCTAATTCATTTTCCTCGTATATGGAATTTTAAAAAAATATCATTGCGAAAATTCTCTATAGGTATTTACCAACTTGTAACTCTTGATTCAAAATTTATCAAATTTTCAGAACTTCTCATTCTGCAAAATGAAAAATTACAAATAAATTTTTTTCCTCAGTTACGACTGCTGTGTTTTTAAAAAATGTCAATGCCTCGCTTCGATCGCTCGAACGAAGACATGATCTCTTTCATTTTTCAAAAGTTTAACATTTTTGGTGGGGGGGGGGGGGGGTGGAAAGGGATAAATACTTGTAAAAGTCTGTTGAAAATGTCAGTAAAACAGCTTATAAAACGAAAAATTGAAAGATGAAAATAAAATATTGTCAACATTCCCGTCTCCCATCAAAAAAAAAAAATTAATAATAGGATGTTCAAAGACGTTCAAAAAGCTACGAAAAGTCGACAGGTAAAATTTTCATACCTCATTAAATTCGCAACGTTAATTTTTTTGGTTTTGTTCCATTTTTTTTTGTGAAATTTAAAATTTTCTTTAAACTTGTTTTTACTATAAATCAATATCGTGAATTGGAAAATCTGTTGGCACCCTCTCCCCCTCCCTCCTCTAATATCAAAAGTTGTACTTTTTCTTACGATTAATTTCATTTTTCCTGCGTACTCGAATTTTCAAAAAATCCTTCTGCAAGGCTGTGATCTTTGATAGCAGAAATGTCAGGATTCCAATCCAAAAAATGTCCCTACCTCTGGAATTCTCTCTAGACGTAAAAACATGCCTCTATTTCCATTTGAGAAATTCAACTTGTAGAGTAACCTATTCACGTGCTTATATTTGAGTTAAACTAATCTTGAGGAAAGTAGAATGGGAGAATTTATTGTCTAGCTCAAAGCTGAGAGTTCTGAAATAACCTCATATCCTTTAATACATACGTTTCAATTTCAACATAGGTAAAACAGATTGGTTCAATTTTTTAGCTGCGTACTTCTTCAATTTTATCTGCTGCACTGAAGGTGACTTTTGGCTCGAGAAATAATATACCTTCTTCGGTTATTATTTTACGCGTTTCCATAATGAATCCTCTTTCAAGCTATACATATAATCACTCGCTATAAAATTTAAGTTTTGCTGAAAAAATTTCGTATACCTACCTAGCTAAGTTAATCATAAGAGAACTTGCACTCGGTTGCTCAACATTGAGTCAACGAGTAATAACAATAAAGAAAATTGACGAAGTATATACGAAGTAGCGTGGAAAAATTTAGTTACCACAATCGAGCGTAAGATTATTTTAATATACGCGTTTTGGTTATTTACGAGACGAGGAAAAACTTGTAAAAAGAAAAAAAGTGCATTACGTTGTAAATTGTTGTAGGTATGTACTAGGTACTTCGTACTTTTAGCCAGTTAGCAGCTATACGAGCTGATTTGTGGCCTCAGTATACTTTTTTCAACTAATATATTATGGACTAGTGTCGCGATTACTTCGTATCTTGAAAATTTAGTCAGGTGTCGTATGTAATAGGTACCTATTCTGACCACCAGTACCTGAACTTATGACTCAGATGTCGCATTTAATTGACAACAGAGTGCCGAAATTTTCCTCTATTGTGCATTCGTAGTAGGTACATATGTATTATTTAGGTGCTAGAAAAGTCCACACTCCACTGAAGGGTGAATGGAAAACTACACGTTGCCCAGAAGGTGTGAAGATAATTTTTGGCACGATGTGATTATGCGGCGTTTTGTATTGCGTCGTTATTGTTAAATGATTTTGAACAAATTATGATAAAATTTTCCACACTGACCAATATTTACCTATAGCACTTTTTTACCAACTCGATTCGAATAATAAGACGAATTTGTAAAGATAATTTTCAAATATTTAACGCTAATTACTTACTTTATATGGAGCTAAAAGTATGGTACCTACCTAGTAGTGAATGATGCATTCGTTAATTAATGTGCGAAGTTATAGGGCATTCGCAGAAGGTTATCTTTTGTTGTTCCAATAAATAGTGAAATAATGCGCGGAAAAGAAAATGGTCCAAATTTTACGAGACGTAGAATTTCATTGTGGCGATAGATGGAAAATAAAATCGTACGAAGAGTGGCAGGAGTAAGAGGAAGATGATCACGAGAGTTTGAGGGATGATTTTGATGAGAAGAGGACTGGGGGGGGGGCGAGATGGCCGTTTTAAAATTCAAATTTTAATCATTTTTTTTCTCGTCCCAAGTACCAAAAATATTGATCCAAGGTGAAAAATCTGACACATATCTTTGTGAAAAATGAAAAAAGTGATGAAATACGATTTTTAAATTTGCAAAAAATTATACTTACCACAAATGCAATGGACGAAATAAAAAATTACTATTTTATTCGTAGTACGTTGGTCTAAAAGTACGTGTACGACGTACATATTACGTAGGCTATTTCAAATTTAATAGGCATGAAATTATTTAGTACCTATTTTAAAAAAACACGAGTTTGACCAATGACGTCACAAATCTAAAAACATTCATTTTCATTCATTGCAATTATGTGTTAGCCCAGCCAGACGATCAATTAAAAAAAAAATCACGATATTAAAATGATAAAAGCTGCTAATCGCGAGAGGAAATTTGATAAACTTTTATTACTCGTTGAGATTTTGCTATACTATTTTTGGTACAATATGTATAGATGAATTACTTACTATGGTGATTTTTGTGTAGGTAAAAGGAAGTCTTCATTCAATTATCTCTAATTTACCGATGCTATTTTTTGTTGGGAAAATTTTATTATTAGATTTCTTTTTTCGTATATGATTCAGATTTGCTGGTGTTTATTGAGATGATTTTTCAGCATTATTATCTTAGTAAGTACACATTTTTCTAGTTTGATTTATGCGTTTGTTGTTTTATTTGGCTGTGCTGTGAGTAGGTAACTATTTGTTTGAATAAATACACAGTCGAAGTATATCTAATGGAAAGGTGCTCATTGCGTAGGGTGAATAATTTGGCAAAATGATCAAATCTCTGGTTTAGATTGAATGTACCTAATGGCCTCTTTATTATTACGATCTCGAAGAGTTTTATTGGATGAAAGTAATGGTATCCACTAATTCGCAGAAGGGATAAAAATATTGAGAAGGAAAAAGTATATGTGATGAGATTTTTGAACCGTTTTTTTTTTTTTTTTAGAAACATAAATATGAAAAATGAGCTTTTGGAGAAAAATTTGTGTATTGATTAAGGAAGGTGACAGTGAGCATATTTTCGTACTTGAGATATTCTTCATTGTAAGGTTCGAAAATTTGATCCGGAAGTTTAACTTGGCTACAGGCTGTAAAAATATTCTGAAGGATCATTTACAGCTGTTATCTATCGGCCATCAGTACCTATTTACTATGTTGGCAAATAAGAATTTATTTCATTAAAAATATTTACATTATCAGAATTGCATCAATCAATAAGGAACCATTAATATACAAAATTATTTCATCAGAATCTAAAATTTTCATTTCGATGCCCGTAGATAGTGTAGATACCCTATGCTTTAGTTTCAATTTTCAACGCGTTATTAAAAATGAATTTTCAACTTTCATCATTCATCTCACACGAGTTTTTAATCACGTGACTCGAAAAGATAAATGTACAATGTTATTATTTATGTATTGAAAGGAGTTTATGCTTCCCATTGCCTTCTGTTTGCAATTTGATTTATCTACTTATCCAAGTCATGCAGTTGTTTCTTTTTTTTAAAGAAACTTTCTTTACAGAATTTGTGCTCTATATATTCCTTGTGAAATGATAAAATTTGGGGTACCTATTACTCAAGTATGTTATCGAATATGTATTTCATGTTTGATTTCATAGCTACCTGCCTAATTAAATCTTATCAATTTTGATAATTTTTTCAAAGCTGTCCATCTGCATGTGATCACAATACATAAAAAAAAAGTCGTAGCAGTCTGCCGCTACGTAAGAGCCAAATTTTTGTGCTAGAAACATTGAGGGCTCTTGAACTACTCGCACCCTCGCTTCGCTCCTGTGCTTCGCTTGCATTTGGGGGGACGTTGTCCCCTCTGCACCCCCCATGGGCTTCGCCCAAATCACTCCTTCCACAATTTCTTTCTTGTGTTAGCGGGGGGACTTTGTCCCCCCTGCACCCCCCTTGGGCTTCGCCTAATTACCTCCTGCTGCTGTCTTTTTTTCGTATTCTGCGCTTCGCTTGAACTACTCGCACCCTCGCTTCGCTCCTGTGCTTCGCCTGCATTTGGGGGGACGTTGTCCCTGCACCCCCATGGGCTTCGCCCAAATCACTCCTTCCGCGCTTTCTTTCTAGTGTTAGCGGGGGGACTTTGTCCCCCCTGCACCCCCCTTGGGCTTCCCCCAATTACCTCCTGCTGCTGTCTTTTTTTCGTGTTCTGCGCTTCACTTGAAGACGCCTTGAACTACTCGCACCCTCGCTTCGCTCCTGTGCTTCGCCTGCGTTTGGGGGGACGTTGTCCCCCCTACACCCCCTATGGGCTTCGCCCAAATCACTCCTTCCGCAATTTCTTTCTTATGTTAGCGGGGGGACTCTGTCCCCCCTGCACCCCCCTTGGGCTTCGCCCAACTCTGTCCTTCCGCTGTTTCTTTCCTATATTCGCGGGGGGACTCCGTCCCCCCTGCACCCCCCTCGGGCTTCGCCCAACTCTCTCTTCTTCCTATCTTCCTCCTTCAAAAAATGTGGTAACAAACCTGTCTTGACCCTGAAACAGGTCAAATGGGGGTGGAAGGTTGAAACTGGCAAAAGGCACTTCGGGTACATCCTCCAAATGTACTGTGAAAATTTGAGCCATCTAGGTCAATTTGGAGGGGCTATAGGCTTTCCTAAATGTCAAAAAAACACATTTGACCCTAGAAAGAGGTCAAATGGGGTTGGAAGGTTGAAACCTGCAAAAGGCACTTCCGATACATCCTCCCAATGTACTGTGAAAATTTGGACCCTCTGGGTCAATTTGGAGGGGCTGTAGGCTTGGCTAAAGGTCAACATTTTCAAAAAACACGTAAAATCGATGAAAAAATCCACTTTTTTGACCCTGGAGAGGAGTCAAATGGGGTTGGAAGGTTCAAACCTGCAAAAGGCACTTCGGGTACACCCTCCCAATGTACTGTGAAAATTTGGACCCTCTAGGTCAATTTGGAGGGGCTGTAGGTCTGGCTAAACGTCAAAAAACATGCAAAAATCCACTTTTTTGACCCTGGAGAGGGGTCAAATGGGGTTGGAAGGTTGAAACCTGCAAAAGGCACTTCCGATACATCCTCCCAATGTACTGTGAAAATTTGGACCCTCTAGGTCAATTTGGAGGGGCTGTAGGCTTGGCTAAAGGTCAAAATTTTCAAAAAACACGTAAAATCGATGAAAAAATCCACTTTTTTGACCCTGGAGAGAAGTCAAATGGGGTTGGAAGGTTCAAACCTGCAAAAGGCACTTCGGGTACACCCTCCCAATGTACTGTGAAAATTTGGACCCTCTAGGTCAATTTGGAGGGGCTGTAGGTCTGGCTAAACGTCAAAAAACACGCAAAAATCCACTTTTTTGACCCTGGAGAGGGGTCAAATGGGGTTGGAAGGTTGAATCCTGCAAAAAGCATTCAAGGGGCACCCTCTTATTGTATGCTGAGAATTTGGACCCCCTAGCTCAATTTTAGGGGTGAGGGGGTCAAAAATAGGGGTAAAATGTGGTTTTTCCCAACTAAAATGGAGTGGGGATGACCTAGGAAGCTGAAATTTGGATATGTTGATTACAATGGAGGTAGTGACCTATGGTATGATTTTGGACCCTTTTCGTTCATTTGGGGCCTTTTTATGCCCCTCCAAAAAAATGACCTTTCTGTAATTTTCAACTTTGACCCTTGAAACTTCGGGGGTCAATTCTAGGTCTTGAATGAACCCCATTTCCCAAGTTTGACCTTATTTGATCAATTAGAACAGGTTCCAGGTCATAAAATGTAAAAATTCAAGTTTCGGTGAAACTTATATCTATATAAATATATATCTATATATATATATAAAAACTGACACACCGGGAATCGTCTAGTTTGAGCTCAAAACGTCGAGAACTATCAAAATTTTTGACCCCCGACCTTTTTATCCAAAGTTGGGCCTACCGCAATAGCCATCATTTTTTACAAAAATTTGGCTAAAAAGTATACAGCTGTTGATATTCATGAAAACCATTCCTCCTCCCCCCTCCCCATACTTTTATTTAAATTATTTTTTTGCTGCCAATTTGAGAGATTTCTTTTATGTAATTTCAAACTTGAATATTTGAGTGAGGTGAAGATAAGAGAGTAATTTTGTTTTCATTGAGACAGACTTATTTGGAGATGAAATTATGTGTCTCAAAATTTTTGAAAAAAAAATAAACGTACTTAAGGTATTTCAAATTAAGGAATTTTCGTGTGTAGCTTATAATATTATAGCATATTTTAAAAGTTACGGAAAATTGGAAAAATTGGTCTGGAAAACTTAGAAAAGTCATCTGGAAGATTGAACAAGTGGACAGTGGCACTTTAGTTGAGCATCTTGAAAGTTTGCAAAAAATAAAATTTTGAGCTACCTTTAGGTAGATATGAATTTTCACGTTTTCGGCGAGAATACGAACATTTGTGGAGATGATCAAAATTTTTCTGGGAGCTCCGATTCGACTATAAAAACCATGAAATTTGAATATTGCAAAAATTGCATTTTTTTTTATTTTAATGAAATATTCTTTCATCGGTGTCTTTTAAATTTTTGCTTTAACAAAGGAGAAATTTTTAATTTACAAAATGATTTTTCAAAAATTTGTCAAAAAATGACAAATTTATGCGAACAGCTGAAATTTTGGTCGTGGAGGTTTTGGAGGTTGTTTTTAAAACTAAATTTTGCTGAGTAGAGATCAGACTCGGAAATTCATCATTTTTAGGATGCATACTGAGTTACTTTTCGATCCCTCAATGATTTTTCGATTTTTTTTCTCGTTTGATCTACACCATGATTCACAGTAGGTGTTGAGAAATTTTATTTTGGGCGATATCAAAATAATTTAGAATATTTTTAACTTTTCTTTTCACCTTCCAAGGGCTAATTTTGAGCCTGCGACGGCGAAATGGAGACAGGAATCCTAGAATAGGTAAGTACCTAGACCTACATTTTGATACTCGTATCGAAATTTCCCCAATTTTGAATTTTCGAACCTCCTCAAGGGTCTATTTTTGGATATGAAAGCAAAATAAAGGTCAGAATTGGAATATCTAACTAAATCTACGTGTAATGATAACTATCCGTATCAAAATTCACACAATTTTTTAATTTTTAAACTTCTTTTTGGGGACACATTTTGGATCTGAAGCTAATGAACGAAGATCAGAATAAAAATCAACATCCTCAAACTAAAAAACACTCACGCATTTAGCGTGAGAAAACCGACTTTTCTTTAACTAAATATTTTTTACGAACGAATTGATTCACTTTTTTTGAAACAATTGTTCGGCAATTGATCTGTTTACAATCGAATCGAATCATTTTTGAACAATTGGCGATCAAGTAAATAAATTGATTGATTTCTTGGTGAATCATTCGATTCATTTGTGGGTAAATCATTCGCGAACGAGTTGATCAATAGTTACTAAATCATTCGCGAACGAATTGATTCGTATAAGTGACTCGTTCGCGAACGAATCGATTCGTATAAGTGACTTGTTACTCGTTCGCGAACGAATCGATTCATTTATTCAACTGATAGAGGGGAGATATGCCGGACCTGTAAGGGTAATATAGGGTTAAGTATATGTGTTGGTAACACTGATCACGCGTCGCGACACAGGGCTACAAGCCCACGGAGCGGCGCTGCGGCCGATTGTTATATTGTTGAGGTACGTAGTGATCGGACGTGTCGACGCGGTATAATCTCGGTGGTGTATTATAGCCATAATTGGCAAGAAAGCGTATTATATTAGTTTTAATTGTGTTTAATTATAAGTAATTAGTGTTAAGTGTAAAGTATCGTGTTGATACTAAAAACCTTCTAAAAGGTAATTAATTGTGTTTATTCTTATGTGTTTAATACATAGTGTCTTACACGTGACTACATTTTACTTATTGTGTGATATAATTGGTATAGCCTTTTGCCGGGGTAAGTGATATTCTCAGAGTATTCAGCTTATGCAGTATCACCAAGTGGTACATAATATCATTATATTTACATTGGCGCCTAACGTCAAGTACTTTTTCATTTTTTGCTTATTGTCTACAGACAAATAGAGAGCCGCTAGAGCTCGTACACGCTTGCTATTTTTCTTTTTGGTGGTAAATCCGCAAATAAAAGATTAAAAAGTGGCTTTATTAATAATCTAGACATAAGTAGGAGCTTTTATTTGCATTTTCGCGTAGGTTAATTTGAGAAAATTAGCCAAGAAGAGGCGAACCAAAAGCACTCGAATCAACGTGGTACGTGCTGCCACCGCCGCCCCGTCCAGCCGCCGAATTCGGAAAACGGAGCCGTTGTCGCTGCCGCAACCTCGGACGATTATACTGTCGCAGCTGCCGCTGCACGTAACGTATTTTTCAACACGAGGTGTTTTCGCGCGTTTTTAAACAGCGTGATCTACCACGTTGCGTATATATACGCATTTAATTGTACATATTATTATTTGTGACTTGTATTACTTGTAATAAAATTTATAACTACACAGTAGTGAATTTATTTTGACGCGTATGTCAAACTTGAGACGTAGTGAGAGAAGTATAAGCCGTGTAGATTACAACGAGGTAACTCTACAAGGGGGAACTCATAGGCGCAGTCGAACACAAAGTGTCCCGAAACCGATTTCTGAAAAGCAAAATCAGAGAACTTTGGAAAAATCCGATATCGTATCAAACGAAAACATGAACGACAAATACACATTCACTCCTCGTAGCACGAATATTCCCGCCCACCCTCCCGGTGAGGACGATGATATAAAACACCTACGTAATTTATTACAAGAGTCATGGAAATATGACAATACACAAATGCAAACAATTTTTGATAATCAACGCGAATTAGTATCGCATATCGAAACAACAAAATCGGTAGCAACTGAAGCGAGAAACATCGCTCAAACCGCAGCTGAAAGTGCGTCGACATCGGCGTCACACGCACTCGAAGCATGCAATCAAGCGCAAGACGCAGCTACAAATGTACAATACGTACGCCAAAAATTAGATGAACTAAATGATTGGGCAGTTAATTACTCAAACAAACACACGACATTAGATGAAAGCGCTAAAAAGAAATTTATAGAAAACGACAACAGAATGCAAAGCATCGAACAAAATGTAGCTGAACAAGTACAATTAGTGAACAATTGCACTATCAACCAAATGGCACTTACAAATACAGTATTAAAAATTCACGATTCGCTACAAGCAAATCCACATCAACGTGCGATCACAGGCGCAGACACGCGACCAACGAAGATCGACTACACAGCCATGCGTAACGCTGGCGTGTTCTTTAACGAACAGCGACGTTATTTCCCATACGAGTACATTAATGCGTTTGAAGAATACATTCTTGGATTTAATGTGACTGAATTTATGAAGGCCGCAGCCTTCCGCGCGAACATAGACACGAAAGACCAATGGGCTTTCAAAAGTATTAACTTACAAGTTCATGTATATAACGATTTACGCACGAATTTTTTAAATTTCTACTGGAATGCAAAAGCACAGCAAGATGCTGAAAACTTTTGCGATGACACAAAATACTGCCGTTCGTTACCAGAAATCATTGGATTTATGATACGATGGTTGGAAAATTTCAAAAATTCCACTATTAGAGATGAAAAATTCATCGTTGACATGATGAGAGATAAGACACCAAAAATGTACGCATTATATGTCCAAAAACCGGACCTAACGATCGACGAATTTATTGAAATCTTAAGACAAATCTCGAAAAAAGAACATAATCCCAAACACAAGGAACTAAAATATACACCCGAAAAATTTACGACACAAAATACTAACATACCTGATTTACGCACAGCGCAAAATAATCTATTGATGCAGCAACAGCAAATGCTACAACAGTTCCAATCTAGATTTACACCGGAGCAATATGCTCAATTCTACAATCAACAAATGAATCAAAGATTCAACAGACCTCAAAATCAAAATAATTGGAATCAAAATGGTCAAAGATTTCAAAGACAACAAAATAATAACCAATCAAATGGCGGCCAACGCCAACTACACAATAGATTTCAACAAGGTACACAGAGACCACCCCTACCAATACAAGGTAGGCAACAACAACCTAATACAGATACGACAGTAGCTATCTACAAACCTCCACAAGGAGGAAACCAACAACAAACATTACCAGTGAAACAAATGGAAATGGATGGCGTAATGCCAGACTACGGTCAAGAACACACCCCCGATTACGGGTATGATAACTACGGCAATTATGTCGATTTCAACAACACAAATTATGATAATAATTTGGATGATAGCTACCCAGACACAGCCTCTAATTCATCGCAGAATTATTTCGATACATCGATGACCCAAACACAAGCACCTATGACATATCCATATCCACCGGTATTTCAAGCACCCACATATTATCCCTACCCGCTAATGCAAATGCAAATGCCGACTTTCATGCCACAGGTAGATCCAAATGCGCTCGCAGCTCAACAAGCAGCACTACAAGTGCTAAATGAACAACAAGCTGCTCAGCAGCAATCATCGAATGTAACTCAAGGTACACTCACAGCGCCGGTAAACGCGCTAAACCAAACGAATGCGCAAACACAAGCGCAAATTACGATTTTACCCCCTCCGAAGAAGGAAACTGAAGAGGAGAAGAAGAAACGTTTAGAAAAAGAAAAAGCTGACAAACTTACGGGAAACAAGTAGAGCTAGGCGACGTGGAGGCTTCGTCTAGCAAAATGCTTCCTCCACCGATTATGCAAAAAAATGCATTCACAGAAGACTATATATGGATAGGCGACGGTATCGTACACTTTATAAGACGAGGAACGGTACGCAGAGCCGAACAACTACCAGAATATATAAGGGACCAGATTGACATTAGAACATTACTAAAACTAGTTTGCAAAACCAACTTTCCAAAAAATGCCAAATACATATTGTCCGCAGGACAAATTGAATTTAATCACTTTAATGCGCCTACTGAAATGGTAAAAGACAAATTACGTTTAATCGTAAACGCACTGCTAGAAAAAGGAGCGGAACGAATAATACTATTAATGCCAATAGCAAAACCACCGAAGAAAGGTGAACAAGGCACGAGCCTACATCGATACAAAGAGTATCGTAAGATGTTCCAAGAAATAGCAGACGACCACCCTAGAGTGACATTTCATAAGCAAATAGCTTACGAATTTTTACGCACTGAAACAGTTGAAAGTAACAAAAAAGGATGGTTCATTCAACCCGAAGAATCACCAAAAAATGAGGTTATGCCGATTGAGGCTACTTTTCACTATTGTCAAGAATACGACAGGTATTATCCTGACATGGCGATGTACCCCATAGTAATGGACTTATTATGCAAAATATTGCTAGATGTAGACGATTCAGGCGAAGAAATGCCCAAAACAGGTAGTCTATTGAAAGAACCAATTAGCTACGTACGAGAAAATAAATTCAGCGAATGCTGTACACAAAAAACTCAAGACAAAATACAACTTAATCGCAACATGATGAAAACTTTGGTAGCTGTTTTAGCCCAAAAAGTAGACATAGATCCAGCTACTGGAGAATACATGCGAAGAGAATTTCGATCACAAGAAAACGGAAAAGCCGAATTCGTAAGAATAACTTACGATCCACCTACAAAAAGTGCACAGCTTTCAAAACCCTACAACGCAGAAACGGCAATCAAGCCGAGATCAAAGAAACATATCTTAGAAGAACAAAAACAGATCGAAGATGAAGATAAAACCGACATAGAAAATGAGATAAAAACATTTGAGGTAAAATCCGTAAACATGAATGGTACTATACCACCGGACAAAATTTTACACTATGACTATTACGAATACGATTCGATACTTGGAATGAAAAAAATTAAAATAGACAACCTCGGAAATCGAGAAATTTACGAAGACAAAGCATTACAAATGGAACCTAACAATCGATTAAACGAGGCAATTTTAATGATGCCTGACATAATGGACTTAAATGATGTACAACTATCATTTGTAGACAATTTAAAAGACGATCCATGGATCAAAATATCCAAATATGAGCCAGACGAGGATGAAGAACATCCAAATCAAATCAAAAAGATTGAAGTGACATTAGAGCAAAAAGCTTTAGACATTTTAGAATTTATGAAAACAAATGAGAGTGAAGCTCGTCACGAAACAAATTTACAACGACCAACAATAAACACAGAAGATTACTACTGCGCAATCCCCATATTTATAGACAATATACCTATACCAGCTCAGCTGGACACGGGGGCATTGCCCAATGCAATGACAAAACCGGTAGTAGATTACCTAACAAGAGAGCATCCTCAATGGATCAAATACATAAAACTGGACCACCCAGTAAACTTAAAATTAGCTGATAATAAAATCATAAGAGCAATGACACATATTGTAGAGGTATGTGTACGCATAGGCAACCATATGCTAACAATGCCATTTTTTATACTAGACACTGACGGATACAGCGTCATAATTGGTAGACTTTCACTAAGATACTTAGGTATAAAAATTGACTGTGAAAATGGTCAAGAACGAGCTATCTGCAACCCTAAGAATGGTATACCGTTCACAATACCTTTCCTCACAGAAGATGAACGTTTTGAACTAACACCTAGATTTGGTTATGGTAGCTTACCATTGAAAAACATGATGGTATGTCCACAAAATGTACACAGTACAGTACGAATGATAAAAAATCATACACAGTACCTAGATGAAGACTGGGCTCACGAACAAGAAAAAGCCAGAGAGCTTTACAAGAAAAATATGAAAATAGACTTAAACAATCTCGTAGTTAAGGGATGGATTACTCTTGAAGAAGCAAACAATGCTTGGAAGGAACTAGAAGAATATTGTGACATTTTCAGCTTTAATGCTGGTAAATACAAGGGCGAACAAGTCCGATTCAAATTTATAAATGACATTAAAGAACCTGACTTGAAAAAATGGAGAGGAGAAAAATTCCGACCCTCACAAAAGATAATTGAATCTTTACGACGAGCAATATCAAAAATGCTGAAATTAGGCATAATTAGACCTTCAAGGTCAAACTACATAAACACCACAGCTCCAGTAATTAAAAAATCTGGAGACATACGTTTATGCTTAGACGCTGACGAATTAAACGCAGTTTTACAGAAAGTACTCACTGAACCAAGTCCGATAGAATGGATAATTTACGAGAACACAAGTGACAAATATTTTTGTACTCTTGACTTTACGTCAGGATTTTGGCAACTTGTTCTACATGAAGCTTCACGAAAATTCACAGCGTTCCAAGTATGTGGACAAGTATATGAGTTTTGTAGACTCCCTTACGGTTTAAAAATATCAAGTGGAGAATTCGTCCACATGATGAACCAAGTTATTCCTGACCAGAAAGGAATCACAAAATTCGTCGATGACGTGAAGGTATCTGGAGCTACATTCCAAGAAACACTAAAAAGACTACTACACGTATTCGAACGTATTCGTGAAAATGGATTAAAATTAAATCCTACAAAAACACAATTTTTTCGCGAATATGCGGAGCACTTAGGATTTGTAATATCCAAAGACGAAATTTCCAAACAAAAGGATAAAGTTACCAAATTTATGGAATTTGTGGATAAACATACAAACAAAAAAGGTAAATTTAATATCACGACAGTAAAACAATTACTACAACTAATTGGACTAACAGGTTTATATAGGAATTTTATTCCAAATTACATGCAATTATTGCGACCAATTTATAACTTGACTGTAGGTAAAAGTGCTAAAGATGGCAAAATACTGTGGGGCCCAGCCCAAGAAGAAGCTTTTGAAAAGCTGAAGACAGAATTCTGTGCAGATTTTACACTGAAGCCACCACCTCCTGACGTCGAGTTATACCTCGATACGTACGTAAGTGAAGATGCTATGAACGCAGTTCTATTTTACATCACAAATAAAGACAAAGATGACGAACAAAAGCACATATGCTTATTTGTATCGATCGCATTCGAAGCTCACCAAAAGAATTTTACACCTTTTGACAAGGATATGATGGCGTTAGTCCAAGTACTTAAACGCCTACAAATGTGGGTATTCGGACGTGTAATTCACGTAAAGAAAAACCTATTAGCCACAATAAATAAATACAGAGACATGATGCAAACGCATCGCAAAGCAGCATATTGGATTACAATGCTCAACTGCTTTGACCTACAATTTTCAATGACCAAATCAAATAGGATGCTCTATATGATGAAAGCACCTGAACTTGAAATAAAAAATTTCGAAACGATGATTTCTACTTTTGACTTAAAATTTTTGGACGAAAATGTCCCAAGACTTTTTGACAAAATGTCAAATATATCAAAATATCAACAAACTGATGAAAATTGCATTGCAATGATGAAAATAATGAAGGAATATATACCTGTGAAAAACAAAAAAGAATTAGACAAAAAGAAACGGTTACTAAACCGATACAAAATTGTAAATCAAGGTAACACACACATTGGAGAACGTAATGAATCCGACACAGATGAAGAGATTCAAGACAATGTGAAGAAAAAGGAAATTCTTATGAAAAGACTTGATGACGATACATACGTTCCCTACTTGCCAACAGAACTTTTTTACGACACAGTCGATTTCCTACATACTGCCTATGGCCACACTAGTGCAAATAAATTAGACGCAGCATTTCGTCGCATTTATTACCATCCAAAATCACTCGATTACATTCGAGAAATCACTAATGCATGTATAATATGCAAACTCAATAAAAATTACGCTCAGCCAAAAGTGCTTGAATTCGGAAAAATAGAAGCCTACTCAATGGGAGAGGTACTCTCTGTAGACATTTATGGACCAGTTCCAGCTATACAAGGGGCACCTAGATACCTACTAGTAGCCAAAGACATTTTCACGGGTAGAAATTGGCTAAGATCGATGCCAAAAATCAAAAAAGAAAACGTTTGTCGAGAGATGAATACAATCCTAGATTGGATAGACAAAAAGGGTATTAAACCTAAGAAAGTAATCTCAGACAATGGGAAACAATTTATCAACGACGACTGGTACAACCTGCTGGAAGACAGGAATATAAAAGTGGCACACACGAATGCCTACAATCCACAATCGTCGTCGGTAGAGCGGACGATGAGAATTATTGGAGACAAACTCCGGACTAAAATCAATAAATTACACGATCCTTTTACAACGCACATATGGTGGCACACATACGTTCAAGAAATTGAAGACGAAATAAATAATACACCAGGTCCATTTGGATTTAAACCAAATGAGGCCTGGGGCATCCAAGACTGTATTACTGACAAAATGCCACACAAAGGAGCCAAGTACGATTTTAAACATAAACTGATAAAGTTATTACATAAGTTAGCAAAGATTAAACTACCTTCGATGACAATCGAACAAAATCACAAAACAACATTAATCCCTGAAAAGGATGTATACTCGGATCCAGACGGCTATGCGAGAGTGACAGCTGATGGAGCCTGCTCCAAGAATGGAGACGAAGACGCCGTAGCAGGCATTGGAATTTGTTTTTCAACTGACAGTACAAAAAATATTTCACAGAAATTGGAATTTGACGGTGAATTTAGTCTATCTAATAACTATGCCGAACTAAAGGCAATTATAGTCGCACTAGAGACAATGTTAAAGAACAACTTTAAGAAAGTAAAATGCTTTTCAGACTCCAATTATGCGATCAAAGCATTAAACTATACTGTCACAAGATGGCAACAAAACAACTGGCTTAATTCTCGTAAGAAGCCAGTACACCACAAAATTTTATTTGAACGAATTTTGGAGTTAGTGAAAAAATTCACAAGTGTACAGTTTATACACGTCTATGCTCGTAAAATCGAGTACACAAACGTAATCGCAGATCAATTGGCGAAAAAAGCAGTCTACACGACTGAACACATGAAGTCCAAAGTGGAATCAATGACTCCTTCTCAAATAATTGAGAATTACATACGCGAAAGGCGTAGACTACAACGTATTGAAGAAGAATACAAATACAATAAGGAGCATCCTGATCCTACTATCTTGAAAAAAGGAGACATGGTTCTACTCACGAACCACAAACAATCCAGTAAGGACAAGTGTACTGGAGAAAAATTTTACCCTAAAAAAGTGGGTCCCTACCTAGTAATAAAACGTACAGGAATAAATTCCTATTTACTAGAGCCCACAGACGACTCAAACATCAATCGTGTAGCCAATATAAGGCAACTCACTCTTTTCCTAACTCAAAAGGAGATCGACAGAATGGAAAAGGATGACAAATTACATTCATACATTGATCAACGAAAAATGATTGACAAAATCAAAGACTTCCTAAACAAACATAAACATGATGATCAAAAATCATCAACAACGGACTCGGAAGAGGACATGCTTGAAAGAATTCAAGGTATACCATTAGCAACTGATGCAGAAAAGAAAATTTTCCACGAAGGATCAAAAATGGTCATAAAAAAACTTATTGACGTTGCTAGAGAGCAAAGACTTCAATTACGTAATAAAAAGAAATTAGAAGCGCAGCTTCAGCCCAAACAAACACAAAATGAGGAAAAAGAAAGTACTCAGGACAAAAATTCGACAGACGAATCAACTGGGGCACAAAAAGCTCGAAAGCTACGCAAAAAATTATACAAAAAGCGTAAACAAGAAAAATCAGACAATGAAGCTAAAAAAGCTGAAATTAAAAAGAAAAAGCGAGTAAAACTTGCAGCGAATTTTACGAATCAGCCACCTAAGACTGACGACGAATCGAAAAACAAAGAGGTAAAAAACCCTACCAAAAAGGAAATAAAATTACCCACAACTACTCAAAATCCAGGGACACAAAACCCCCAACCATCCACAAGTGGAATCAAATTACGTCGATCAGAACGCATGGCCGCTTACAGGCAAAGAATGGGCCCTACAAAGCCTAAAAAACTTAAGAAAACACTAAACGTCATAGACGTAGATGCTATCGACGTAGTTGATTACACTGATGGAGAATACATCAACTATTTTGCACCGGATCCTTGTGAGCTAATCAAAGATGAAACGGAAATGTCATCTGACGAATCTGAGCTTGACAATAGCAGCGACGACGGTCAATCGATCATAATGTCGCTAACAGACGACGATGACGTAGATCAGTTAAAAACTGAACAAGAAAAAGTATACGACGCATCGTCAGACAGCAGCTCTGAATCAGACTCAAAAGACAAGACCAAAAAACACAGCAAAAATGCGGAGCTGAAGAAAATTTCAATCCTAAAACGTCCTTCACAACAGGAAATAGAAAACATGATCAAAAGAGATCTCGACTTTGAACCCACTGAGGTTTACGATAAGGCTAATGAAGCTGAAAAACACAAAATCAAGCAAAAATTCATTGAAAATTACTCAAACTTATCAAAAAAGATGAGACCAAAATTAAACATATGCGTAAGCAAGATCGTAGGTGACGCTTCAGTAAAAAAATACATAAGAGATCAAGTACAACTTGAAAAACTAAAGAAAAAAGAAAATCACGAAAAATTACGACAAGACATGGCGCATAGACGAGAAAAACGAATTACATTGGAAAAAGCTAAGAAAAAGCTTAATGACCTACGAGAAAGTGACGATACGTAAAAAGTTTCGGAAAAATCGCGAAATTTCGACTAAATAGGTAACATACCTACCTAACAAAAATATGCATAAAAAATTTTCTAGACAATTTTCATGTAATCACAACTACCGCATTTGACCAACGCAGTTGGAATTTTTCAATTCGGATTAAAATTCCCGAAGTTAATTTTTCCCTCAAAATTAGGTAAATTCCCTTCGAGGGAAAAAAGGGAAAAATAACCTCAAGTAAAATTTAGACTAACGGAAAGTATTTCGATCTTGACTGTTGCTTTTTGCGAAATATCGAAGACGTAAAATTTCGAATAGACAAAGTGAAGTTATTTCCAACGACGTGCGTGCATATACGTAATACGGATTGATAAAAGACAAACCGATCGCAGATAATCGATTTTCGAGACAGTATCACGTTCAATTTTGCATCTAAGCAAAATCACTGAGTGTATTTTCGCGATAAAGTCGAAACCGATTACCTATAGACGCGAGTGCTAAACGTAACGTATTTAACAATGGCTATACACAGCTTCATACTCGAAGTTCGTCAAAGACGTCAAGAAGCGACCATCAGCATTGATTTTATGAGCGACTTCGGAGACGCCTATAGACAAATCCGAATTTCGACCTTTTTGAATTGGATGCGCAGCCTCCTGATCTTCGACGAGCCAGAAATTTCAAGCAGCGATGGGTACGTGATCACGGTAACTCGAATTGCGCGAAGAGGAGATGAAATTCGTACGACGGTGAAAATCAATGGACAAATCCGTACACGACCCAACATCCCGGTATCCACATTTCGAGAAATTTTCCGCTCGTTTGGAATCCGACGACCTTAAATAAGACTAAAATTTACCTACGAAGAAAAAATCTTCAACTTCGAGTCGAAGACTTAACATATTGCGACACAGTCGCTACTTTCGAAGATTTTTAGCCAAAAGGCTTAATTTACAATTAAGATTGACTAGAATAATAAGACTAGAATTAAGATTGTAAAATTTTCGAATAAAAATTCTCCACGACGTTAAAATGACTAGACTTTTATTTAGGTAAAACTAAAAAACAAATAACAAGCTAAAAACAGGTAAATAAATTTATTTCAACAAGAAGAAAACCGAATTTGAGAAATTCGCATCAAGACTACAAGTTCGATACGTAAGTATTAGATACAACATAGGTAAGTAATACCTACGTAACTGAATAATTAAATTCAAATACTCAAAACTATTTTCGCGTAGCGAATACCTAAAACTGATTTTTCCAAAATTTTGAAACACATTTCGAACCAAAATTGAATTTTTAATATTGCGACAAGCATCACTTTTTGATTCGAAGTCAAAATTTTGCCAAAACCAACGAATAAACAGAAGTAGACGAGTTTACTTCGGAGAATTCATCGAACACGATGAAAGCGACATTTGGCAACATAGCCAACACAAACCAATTCGATCGAGCTGATTGTATCAGCCGATTACATGACTAGATTTTTTCACATAAAACAACAAGTTTTTATTAAAATTACATAACAAAGGAAAAATATTCTTATACTAAAAGATGCACAGATTTATTAGGAACATTTCTATCGAAACAGAATTTTGAAATATTAATTAGCAACTGAAATATGACGTAAAATTAATCGAAATCGAGCATAGCTCGACACGTTTGCAATTGGACAGCAGAAATTCCTAGAACTTATCGTAGTTACCACTACAAACACATCACTTACACGATCGGTTCGCAACCAGCCGCCCGACCGGCGCCGTTTTCGCCAACCAAACGCTACGAACGTAGATGAAGTAGGTAGGTGGGGGATTCAGATAAGCCAACACAACCGGCTGCATCGAGCGACACGCCGTACTTTACTAACATTATTGTTTTGTTCTCCGTTCGGGTATGTGCTTGCTCGTGTACTTTTGCTAATTTCTGCTTCTTTAAGTTGAAAGTTTTTATAAAACGTGTCTCTTTTGACGTGTAATTGTGCGAATTACTTCGCGAACTAATTGGTAACGTGATTTATCGAAAAATCCAAACATTTTTCGCGACCTTGTGCGAAAGTGCGCTCGGTAGTGAGACGTGCGATTCAAGTCACGATCATACTTTTGTGTAAAGTGCGATTTATTTCATACTCTTAAGCTCGAAAGCTTAATTTCAAATCGCGAGTGCGAATGTCGGAAGGTGAGAAAGTATACGAATTTCCACCGATCGAAAAACGGCTCGCGGACATAGACCCACAGTGGAAAGTGTCGACGAATCCGAACGTTGACGAATCCGAAGTGCTAGCGACACAAAATCGCGACTTTTGTGCATATCACACACAACGATTCGGGCTTGCCACCAAACCTGGTGATTGGATCAGAGTAGCGAGAAAAATCGTGAAAGAGGCCAAACCTGGACCAGACGAGCCAACTTCAAGTACGAAAAGTACTAATAACGACAAAGACGGTGAGTGTAAATAATAACACATATTTATTCTGCTTTTTAATGCATGACTTTATTTACGTAAAATCGAAACATCCGTGAACAAGTGCCGAATTTATCGCGTATTTTTTCGTTTCATTTTGCTTCACAGATGTCGGCGCTTCCAGCATTAACGTGCGAAAAATGCCACCTCGTAATCTTCAAACCGGCGATCACGGCAGACCTAAAGGAAGCCGCCACCGTACTCGCAACAAGTGATTGCAAACACGTATTCCACGCAGCATGCGTAAGAGACATGTGTACCGAGGCAAGCGCCAACGGACAACAAATGGTCCTTTGCCCACGTGATCAGTGTAACATGACACTTTACGCCTCACAATTTCATTTAATGCAGACAACGCTACAAGCGCTAGACTTACGTGCGCTGGCAAACTCGACGGTGGAAATTGAAGCTCAATTCTGGCAGGATAGTCATGCCACTAGTGAGCAACAAATCGCGCAAACCCAAGCTTTAGTAGCGAAGCTACAGGCAGAACTTACGAGTACGAAAACTCAACTCGCTAAGACTAAAAGTCTTTACCAATTAGCTTTATCTAAAGCTAATGAGAGGCGATCACGATCAAGATCGACTACACCAGCGAGAAACGCTGACGACGCATCCGTTATTCTCAGCACAGCTGCGAACGTATTATCAGTTCAATCTGACAACACAAACCAACCTGGTACATCAACATCGTCACCAGCGTCCTACGCAGCTGCAGCCGCAATCCAACCGGACTTCGAAAATATTCAACGTCTGATACACGAATACAGACCACCGCTAAAAAGTACACAAGGTCAAAAATTGCCAACAGGCAATATTCAGAAGAGTTTTGCTCCAAACCCAGCGATAAGAGGCCGAGCTCCGACTCCAACTTACAATTCACAACAACAGATGTTACAACATCAAATGCCGCCGCCACGACTACCAAGGGGAGTATCCCCCGGCAACATTCGAATGTCGAAAGCAAATCAACAACGTGCCGCAGCAGCACAGCAGCAAATGGCACCAAATGCCAACGTAAATCTGGCAGCAGCCAGACCTGACCAGGTACCTCCTCACGTTTCGGTTATGGACCAGGTACCACAATACGACGATCAAGGCAAATTGATACCACCTGCGCTACACACGCCATCGACACAAACACGCAGCATTTATCGAACTCAACAGACAAAAAGTCGAAGCAAACAAGAACGTGAACGTAAAGGACCTTTCGCACAGACGAAACGAGAACACGATCGATTTTTCCGACGATATGCGATAAAAGCAACGACTTTATTTCCATTTTTTCCACTACAATTCTACCCTTGTCGATATTCACTTCTTGCGACGTTTAACAATCAAGCCGCGAACGGCGTATACACTGCAATTGCAGCTCAAGACGTCCTAATGATGGGAGATGGGTATATCTGGGGAATGATCCAGTATATGCTACGACTACGAGAGAATATGCTACAAGCATTACATCCAGGACTATACCGACGTGATTTGAGTATCGTTGACCTCATCGACACGTTAACGAAGCTAAAACACGCACCACCGCGAGTCATGTACTCGATTGGAAACTGGGATATGTTTAATGGCATGTCTGCGAGGACTTTCCGCGATCATTATGCGGTACTACTAAGACTTATGCGAAAGTATAATGTAAAAGAAATTTACATTATGCCACTAATGTATTTTCCCGACCAAAATGAGCAGCTCGTAGAGGCTTACACGAAGGTATTTACAGACTCTTGGTCTAGAACCTACAATGGTATCGTAGAGATAATGGGACCTGAAAACTTCTTCGGCAACATGCGACCAAATATGGACGACTTTGGACCCTGGTTTGAACCAGAGGTCTATCACGATTACGTATTCGCAATCCGCGACGATCTTATCATGCCGCCGAAAGATCCGAAAGAGCGAGAACGTGAAGAGAACGAAGGAGAAGAAGACGCCTTCCAATATTACGACGATGATAATTCTTCGGAATACTCGCAATCATCTCAACACTTCGTTCAACAGGACGATGAATTTCCGGAGAAACAAGCCGAATTACAATTCGAAAGTCCAGGAACGGATTACATACCGATTGGTCAGCAACAAGCTGGAGCTAACGACAATACACTCGTAAAAGCTGGACTTAGTCAAGCCAACTTGGAGCAGTTCAACGCTCAACAAGCGCAACAAGCGCAACAACACGTTGCAATGGAAGGTATCGAAACCATACCGGAAACTGTACAAAAGATGGTTGAAGTACCTGGAGGACAACAAATGATGAACATTTCGACTACCAGATTCAATCAAGCTTGCGACGAATTGAATCAAACTATTCAGCAACATGCTGCTGAAACAAAACAAATGCAACCATTTGGAAATAATCAAGTTGCAAAACACCAAGGGCTACCCCCAACGATCGATAAACCAGCTTTCACCATTTTGCGAGATGGAAAAACTGAGTACACTGGACACAGCCCAAATACACCTGAAAAAATGGAAGAAGGAGTGGAAACGACTGTTCTACCAGGAACGGTTCCCTTTTCAGATTACCCTTCAACGTCAAACCCTAGTACGCCACAGGCGCCGATAAACACGACGCAAGGATCCACAGGATCATCGCCGAATAAGTCGCAAAATGCAGCAAACTTCCTTACTAGTACGCCGAAACCTCAACGCCAACAAGGCGAAGCGAATAGCAACAAAGATAGCGCAAACGCTACAATCAACCACGAAGATGCTGACATGCCAGAGAGCTAATACGATACAATCGTAAACACGACTTAGACACAGTCTAATACACAAATTCTGGTGAAAAATAACAACTACGTACGACTCAGAAAAGATAGAAATTTTGGCCATTTTTGAAATATAATTTCAACTTCCAAATTGTAGGTACCTATCCGAAATAAAGTAGGTACTGATAAATTCAAAAAAGGTTTGAACCTAGGGACCAATTTCACCAGGATTTTCATTAAAAATTTTCCACTCGAAGTCTTATCTATTTTTCATAGTTTTGAACTTTGTTTAATTTTCCAAAATCGAATGGACTAACGTAAAATTGCAAAAAATGAGTCGAAATTACTTTTTAACCTAATCGCGCAGCGATATCAAATTGACATTTTGTAAAAATTACCCACAGGGTACATTATTAATCAACTTTCTCAACAGCAATCGTCGAAATATCATCGTAGTCGCCACTGACTTGGCATCATTGCAACCAAGGCGAGGTAACATTCCGCCAATGTCTTCAACGTCGTTATCTGTATTCGAAGAAGTCAACTTTAACATCCGACGATAATCATCTGTATTTTGGTTCGATTATTCCGCTACGTTGCATTTTTTTCGATTGATATATTATTGTGCTGATTGTTATAATTTGATTACATGTAATTTTATTCGGTCACAGACTGATTAATTTTTGTTTATCTATAATTTTGTTTTCAAAAGGACTGATTAGAGTTAGTTTTATTTTGTAAGAATTTGACAAATTTGTTTTCACGATGCGTAATTTTGGACAGTTGTTTTTTATTTTCATAAGTTGTGTATTTTTGACGCATCGAACAGTCCTATTTCATTTTGTAAAATGTTTAATGTTTAGAAGCTCTAAGTTTTGCGTAATTTTTTCATACTCGACGCACGACACGACATACTGCCACAGGCAGACGACACGTACCTCCTACGTTGGTTCACAGTAACCAGACTTTCGGTTCGCTTGTTCGATTTTGTATCGTCTATCCTTTTTGATTCGGGAGTTTGAAAAAATTATTAGTTTAGGGAAAAAGTCTTTATTTTTGTATTCTGTCGCTAGATAGTACATACTTACCCGATGTTTTCAACTTCGTGTATTCTGTCCTTATTCGTTGCTCGTATCTTCGGATGCGATAGCGGGTGGTGCAGGGTCGCGAAGGGGAGCTTTGGGGGTATTGCTACGTGCACAGTGGGCTGAAATTGGATTTACTCTGCCTCGAATTTCCCGCAGTGGAACACCACGAGGGGCAGAGACTGCTCCCACAGGGACCAGCCTTACAGCTCTGACATATCTTTCTCTCTCTGATCCGTGCTTTCCACGACTGGTTATACTCATTGAGTAAAGCCACGAAGGGGCATATGATAGAGGGGAGATATGCCGGACCTGTAAGGGTAATATAGGGTTAAGTATATGTGTTGGTAACACTGATCACGCGTCGCGACACAGGGCTACAAGCCCACGGAGCGGCGCTGCGGCCGATTGTTATATTGTTGAGGTACGTAGTGATCGGACGTGTCGACGCGGTATAATCTCGGTGGTGTATTATAGCCATAATTGGCAAGAAAGCGTATTATATTAGTTTTAATTGTGTTTAATTATAAGTAATTAGTGTTAAGTGTAAAGTATCGTGTTGATACTAAAAACCTTCTAAAAGGTAATTAATTGTGTTTATTCTTATGTGTTTAATACATAGTGTCTTACACGTGACTACATTTTACTTATTGTGTGATATAATTGGTATAGCCTTTTGCCGGGGTAAGTGATATTCTCAGAGTATTCAGCTTATGCAGTATCACCAAGTGGTACTTAATATCATTATATTTACACAACTGTTGATAAATCATTCGCGAAACAAATTAAATTATTTTTTGTGAATCATTCGCGAACGAATTGAATTATTTTTATGAATCATTCGCGAACGAATTGATTTGTATAAGTGCATCATTCGCGAACGAATTGATTCGTATAAGTGACTCGTTCGCGAACGAATCGATTCATTTACTCAACTGTTGATGAATCATTCGCGAAACAAATGAAATTATTTTTTGTGAATCATTCGCGAACGAATTGAATTATTTTTATGAATCATTCGCGAACGAATTGATTTGTATAAGTGAATCATTCGCGAACGAATCGATTCGTATTAGTAACTCGTTCGCGAACGAATCGATTCGTATTAGTGACTCGTTCGCGATCGAATCGATTCGTATTAGTGACTCGTTCGCGAACGAATCGATTCGTATAAGTGACTCGTTCGCGAACGAATTGATTCGTATTAGTGACTCGTTCGCGAACGAATTGATTCGTATAAGTGACTCGTTCGCGAACGAATCGATTCGTATAAGTGACTCATTCGCGAACGAATTGATTCATAAATTAAAGAATTGATCAATTCGTTAGCGTTTGGCGAATGGTTATTTCAAAAAATTGATCAATTCGTTTATGAATGATTCATGAAAAATTGAGGGTCGTATGTATTAGTACTTTGTAGTTTGTTGGAATCGTGCAGGCGTAGTGAGATTTCAAATTTGATCAAAATTGGTTCAGCCGTTTTCTAGAGAATTAGTTTTAAAAAAAGTCGAAAAAAATTTTAATCGCTCGATTAACTTGGAAGCTTTGAGCTTTTGGAGCTTGATGATGATGGTGAAATATGCAGCTAGTAGCCTAGTTGATTGAGTAAAATCTTGTAGAAATTTGAACTTTCAAAAATCTGCTGGAGGCTTCAGAATTGCTCAAAACGGTTCAGAACTGTTTCCAATCGATTTGAGGAGTTGAAAAGAGGGTAAAAGTACATACCAAATTTCAGCTTTCTATATCAGTTTGGTAAAATTTTGATTTTCCATTATTTTTGACCCAAATTTGGTTTTCAAAAATCCTCTCAAAATCGAAAAATTCAGGCACAAATTTGGTTTTCCAAAATCCTTTCGAATAAGGAGTTGTAAACTCGAATTTTTGAGTAAATCTCAAATTTAAACCTACTTTATTACCTTTACCTAAGCCTATAATTATAAGTAGATTCTTTAATTTAGAAGATGAGCATTTTGTCATTAAATAGGGGGTTTTTCGCTTTCAAAAGTTACCTGTATCGAAATTAATTTTCAATTGTTCTTTCATCTGCAATGGGAGTCAAAAAAATTAAAAAACCAAAGAGCTTGGAGCTTTAAAATTTTGCTGACGAAGGTTTTTTTACCTCTCAAGTGCAAATGGAAGGACAGTTCCAAATGTCAAAAAATGAGTACCTATAGATAATTTTCGAAAAAGGGGAGATAAGTAATCTGCCAAATACGAAAATTGCTTAAATTCGCCAAGAAAGTGCTTGACTTTCCTAGTAACTATTTGAAAAATTTCAAGGATCGATCCTAACATAAATGTTGAAAACAAACGGAAAAGCTCCTGAGCCAAAATTACCTACATCTGAATGTCAAAGTTTCACAGACAGTTGAAAATTCGTCAAAAAAATTGAAAAATGTGCTACAATTACAGACGATAAAATACACTTGAAAAAAATTTCATCCACAATGATTCACAAATACCTTGACTTTGTCTGGAAATCGATCACCGAAGCCTTGAAAACATAGGTACAAAACCCATTCACAATACAATGTTTTCTCGTCCGGAACTACATTATTCCCAGAATCGATCTCTTCCTTCGTAAAGTTGGCTTTGTTTTTATCGTCGAGAGATCCATCCCACCCACCAATTCTTAAGTACATTTTCATGTCATAAACTCATACCTAATTGAAATTTATTTCTTGGAAAAATTGATACATTGATAATATTTTAGAAAAAATTTACATAGTCACCGATTAGCGTCAGCAATCTTCAAGTGAATCCACTCGATCCCACAGCTCAAAAGCACTTTGCTTTTTAATCAAATTTCAAATTTCGATACACTTATCGATTATGTATAGATGTAATCCGAGTAGATGAAAAATTCATTGATGATTTACAAGGTGAAAAAGATTTAAGGAAGTTCGTGTCCTTTATTATAAAGATGAAGTCGCCTGACCTTACAGACATAATACAGGTAGTTGACCATCTGTGAAAAAAAAAATTTCATGACAAATGCTTTACAATAATGGGTAACTTCTCATCAAATATATATCAGGCTTGTTGATCTGTTAATCAGGGTTACCACGAGACGCCTTTTATAATACCAGATTCAAAACAATTCCATAACATATTGTTTACTTACTCTTCATGATGACCTCTCTATCATATTTTTCAATCGCTGATTACGATTACGAGATTAAAATTTTGCCAATTTTATCTGGTGCATGGGAGTATTTCGCATACGTATGGAAAAAAATGGAAATTTCATCAGCCTTGCGATAGGTTACCCGAGGAGATGCAAACTGTGAAAAAATGACTTGAGAAACACTGGCTGGTGGTATCATTGATACGAACGTTTAACTGTATTCATAATCTACGTTCAACGATATGAAGCAAAATATGAATAAGGTAATGTTTAAGTTGACCATGAATTTGTGAAAGCTGCATTTCCATTTATATAAGCGAATTAATCATTAGAATACTATGACTGACGTCTCCCTCGCAATTTTCGCATGATTCGTGTACCTACGAGTACACTAGGTACTCACAGTATTGAAAAGTCGTTCAGAGTTGCCAACAACAACAACAACAACAACAGCAGCTACTAATAAAACCAGTTCTATGGTCTCTCCTCAGTCCTCGTGTCTTTCTCTCTATCGATAATCGTTAATCGTAAGGTAGCAAAGTATCTCTAGGTATTTATGAATTATTTTTTTAAAAAACTACCTCTCATTAAATATTACAGTATAGTAATTGTTCGATTTAGTATCTCGATACGTCGTATTCTGATAACACCAGTCGTGCTTTATCAATTGACTAATGCGAGAGCTAAATTTATACACGAGAATGGGACACTTTGCCAAATTAATTCACTATACACTTCTCGAACGTGATCAAATTTATAAATTCGTATTTATAGAGCAACCTTTTAACAAAAAAAACAACAAAAAAACAATTAACACGATAAACGTAAAGTAAATCAAAGGAATTAAATACGATGTACTTTATTTAGCGAGGTTGATTTAAATATCTTTGAAATTGTTCTATATACTCGTAAAATAGGTACTAGGTGTTCTATACGGTTGAGAAGCCCGCTATTCTATCTCTCAAGGATATGGACGCGTCATAAGAGTTTAAGTACATCATGATTTCTTGAACTTGAACCTTTATAAGACGTTTCCGTTGAAATTTAAGTGCCCAGATTGCTTATTATTGATATTAATTAAATTACACGTCGCGTTTTAGGCTTTACATTGTGCAAAAAACCTACGTAAATGTACTTTCGCGCGATATACACGCTAATAAAGTGTGAATGCAGCGAATCATTTGTAGAAAAGAAAAGGTCATTCGGCCGTTTTTAAATTGTACTATTTTTCTTTCGCCGGTTGGTCAATTTAAATTACATCAGGATCTGCCGATGCTGGGTTGAAATTGGTCAATTTATTAATCGAAATGAGATGTCCGAGTTGGCTGGCAGACAGCCTGACGCCGTGATGTCATAAGCGCCTTTATATAGGCACGTACGTTTGTTTGACGAGGGGTTTCCTTTTTCCGTTTTTTTTTCTTTAGTGAGAGATTTAAAGAGTAGTTTTCCTAGTATTGAATGGGTTTTGGCTTGGACTAGAAGAAGACTATTTTTATGGAGGGATGAGAAAGGGAAAGACGAAGATGGTTGGAAAATGTGTTTTAGCTTCCTCCTCCGCTTTTCCAATCGTATTCTGAAATTAAGTTTTTGGATCGGCTACTCATTACTTGAAACCTTCGAAACTGGAATTGAATTCATTTTTAAAAATTTGGAAACTAAAAATTTTCCAAAAAAATTTAAAAGCAACACGTCTATGTTTGACTTCGTAGATTCTAAAGCTTTTTAATACTCGTTTTGAGAAACTAATCGTGCAGAAATACCTACTTTTTTCAAAATTTTCGCGGAATAAGTTGTAAATTTAAATATTTGTAGAGTACCTTAGAAATGGGCTTCATTTTGCTTTTGAAGGTTTCAAGTGATAAGTTTAAAATTTTCAGCACTTTTCTGACCTCTACTTTCATCCCTCACTCTCCTTCCCCCCAAAAAATCAAAGGCCTTTCTGAAATCCCAGGGGTTCTGATTTCTTAATTTTTCATTCGAAACTTTGTATTTTTAAATAAACCAGACCTCTAGTCTATTTTCCCCCTCCACCTTTTTGTACACTTGATTACGTTGAACTATATTTTTATGAGCAACTGAAGTTGACAAAAAAAAATGTGTAATATTGAAAGAGGAGATTATTTCTAGTTCTACAATAAAAACAAATAGCTCTAGAAACATTGAGCTCCAGCATTGTGATTCATCAAGTTTTGGAATTGACTTCGATCCTTCTTTTCGAAAAGGATTTTGAAGTCGATGATTTTTAACATGTCTGAGCAGAAGTGGGGAGAGAGGTGAGAATTTGATGTTTGAGTAAACAAAAAATTTTCGAAACCATCGAAATATTCGTGCACATTTTCCATCTTTTGATCTTCCTTCTGCTGACAGGGTTTTCCGAACTCGAAAATTAACAAACGAGCAGACGAATACCAAACATAGCGTTGCTTTTTGAACTCGAAAATCAGGATTCTTTAAAAACATTCAACTTTAGTGAAATCCACCCCATATTGGCCTTTGCTCTTTTTTTTGGAGGGGGGGAGATAGGGAGGGGGTGAGTAGAGCTGAAATCACTTCAGAAATGGGCTGGAAGAAATAGAAAAATATTTGTGAATATTTTGGGAAAACTTACGTTGCAATTGCCCTTCCTGAAATTTTTGAAAATGAAATTCCTAATTGAAGGTAGTTACTTAACTTACCTATCTCGAATTCTCGAATATTTCTGTGGAACATTTTTTTTTCGCGTAATTGACTTTTATGCATGAGCCCCTCCCCCTCTTCCCTAAGCCTCAACGACTTTTCGGTGGTGGGTTTTGATTTCAGAAATTTTTGATCAAAAAGTTTCAGAAAAATTTTGAATAATTTGATCTTATTTTTTGAAACTTTTTGCATTATTTTTTTCAGAACTGGGAGGTGAAAAATTTTCATCAAAATTTTTTACTCATCCTAGTCAACATTTTGGGCCGAATCCTGCTTGAAAATCCGCCAGGGGCCAATTCGACCCTTTGACCTGCTGTACACTTTTTTAAAAATCTTCAAAACTACCTACTTTTATGTTTTTTTTAAATGCTAGAAACCTGCACGAATAATTATTTCATTCAACCAAATCCCCTTCCTCTCATCTAAAACTACAAATTTTATACCGTTTTGAAGCCTCCGGTGTGATTTTCATTTTAATTATTTATGGAAATTTCAAATTGCTCTGAAAGGTCAAAAATACTTCAAAATCGGTTGTTTTTGAATCGGGTGATTTGATTTATGCAGACTAATTAGATAATATCTCAACGGAAAACCTACTCGTGGTACATACTTAATCTACCATTTTTAAAATTTGATTTTGAAAATTTTTTCTGGAATTTACAAATAGGTTCAAAATTCTTTTTGAATTAACGTTATTCATTCCCGGAATTCCACTTGAACCACTTTCGTATGCAGAGGTGTGTTTAAGTATGTATTTTTTGCTTCAGAGGAAGACTTTTTGCCGCCGACTCCTTCCGTCCCACCAATCAAAAGAAGTATTTGAACCAACAAAAGCCTTTTTTTGGATCACACCAGACAATACATCATCAAATTAAATTTTTTGAGCTGAATTTCATTTTTAAATTTTCAATAAATTTCTATAAAGAGGGTTCAACTTTTATGAAAAACTCAAAATTTTCAAAATTGGTATAGAAATCTAAAATTTGTTTTATGTTTTCGAGCCCTTTTAGAGCCTGTAGCAGATTTTTAGATTTTACTTTGCTTTAAAAAAATTCTGAACTCCATTTTGGTGTTTTTATGACAATTTTTCTTAGAACTGAAAAATTTAACAAACATTCTGAAAGTTTTAGAAGTAGATAGATGCTGAAAACCATCATCAATCGATTCAGGACATCAAAAACAGCACACGGATCAACTCTCAGCTTTCTACTACAATTTCTACATTTATTTTGATATTTTTCATGGAAAATGGTTCACATCAATTTCCAAAAATTTCGCCAATATTCCAAACATTATAAATTCAACATTTTGACTTGATGGTGTACTTTTGGGTATTGTTTCAGTTTTTTTTTATTTGGTCCAAAAATTCTTCTGACATTTGGGACACCTTATCTTTGATGAAAAATTTCATTCTAAAAACAGAAATTGTGAGTTGTTGTCGTTGTTTCCCTATAAGCGGTAGGCCTGTTGGACTATCTGCTATGGTGTGGAATTTGCTGAGGATGAGTTTGAGGTGTTGGTGAGTTTCCTCCTCGGTCTCCCTCTGCATCTTTTCCCCGTTGGTGTATATTGGAGGACCTGTTTTGGGGATCTTGTATCCTGCATCCTTTTATGATTTCTCCTATCTTTCCTATACTTTTTCATCCTCTTCATGACTGTGTTCACCCCGAGATCTGCTATTATTTTCTCAGATGGGACTCTGTCTCTGAGAGTCACCCCTGCTGTTCTCCTCATGAATTTCATCTCTGCTGCTGTTATTCTTTTTTTATCAGATTTCTTCAGTACCCATACTTCACTTCCATAAGTCATCACTGGTATTGCAAGAGTATCATACACCTTCAATCTTGTTTCTTTTCACACCTTACTACTTCTCAGGGTCCTATTTATCAGTCCTGTGACTCTCAGGAACTTTGCAATCTTTCCACCAACACCTACTTCTCCTTGGTATGATATACTGCCCTCTGTAGTTGTTCATAGAACTCTTTGCTTTGTTCCTTTTTTCCCTCTTTTGGTGCATATACTCTTGTAAGAAAGTCTTTTTTCAATCGCATCCTTGCTGAGAATACAATTCTTTCATACTATATGTTGTATGAGTCGATGTTTTTGCGGTGTTTATTATGTATGTGTAACATCACTCCGCCTACAGCTCTGGTTTTCTTGTCGACTCCGCTGTAGATAACGATGTAATTTCCATTTCCAGATTCGATTGTTCCACTTCCTTTCTTCTTCATTTCAAACATCAGGGCAAAGTCTATATTTCTGCTGCTTAGAATTTCCTTTATTTCTGCTTCCTCGGCTGCATATCCTCTTACATTCCAGTTTCCAAATTTGTATTCTCTTTCATTAGCAGGTGTTTTATTTTAACCAGAGATTCACCTCCGCCTGGGATCCCATAGTTTCATTGGTTTCCTGTTGTTTGCGGATTTTGAGTAAGGTTGATTTTCATCTGACTTAGTTACCAGCCATGCCAGATATATCACGTCCGCCGAACATTTTGTGTCATTTTACTGTCACCAACTCGCCAAAACATCGTCAATTCTGTGTCAAGGAATTTCAACCAATCAGAAAAGAGGTGGCTCCGCCTACTTTCCAGTTTCAGGTTTGACGAAGATTTGACGCTGTCAGTAAATGGTCAAATTTGCGTCAAATTCGTGTCATGCAATCCATGACACAAAATTGGCAAAAAAATGACATAGTATTGACAATTTTTCAAGGACACTGAATTGACAATTAATGTAGTGAAACAACAACAAGTCTTTGACGTGATTTTGACGCTTATGTAACAGTTTAATGACATATCTTAAAAATTGTCATTTGTTGAGCAATTTTTTTTTTGTGATAATTTTTGAGTTACAAAACCAATCAAATTTTTTCCAAAATAAGTTTTATACCTACATATAAAAAATGTTACACCCCTATCAATGCATATTTTTGAAAATTATGTTATGAATTGCAAGTGGGTAGGTACTTTGAAAAAAAATAATAATAAGAAATTTTTGATACCTATTTTTAAAAAAAAATAATAATTGAAATACCTACGACCTACCTATGTGCATTCAATTTCTTATAAAATTGAATATTACCTACCTATGCAAGAAATAACATTGATTTTTTATTAGGTATGTAAAATTGATAGAATAATTTAATGGGCCTAAATTATGTAATTTCAGATCTAATCGAGGGCAATTTCGCGGAATCTACAAATAGGTTTTTCATTTCCAAGTATTTTATTAAGTATATTAGGCCTACAAACCAATTTAAAATTTTATGTGTATTTAATTGACACTTTCGCGCTCACTAGGATCGCTACCATCGCCGGCTACTGTGTGACGTATAGAGGGGATCAAATACATTGGTTATATGGGAGAAATGTAGTTTTTCGACTTTTGAGTAGAAATGAGTGCATTTACGTAAATTTTGAATAGAACATTTCTTGAAGAGAATTGAATTTCCCGTCGAATGGTGTAAAAAACATTCATTTTCGTGCAGAAACAACGACTTTACGAAGCATTTTCATTCACGGATTTTCATGTAAGTGCACTTTAAATTAAAATTACTCGAAATTTTGATCGAGCACATAGGTTTTTTAGAATACCAAAATGTTCACTATTTTATCCTCTTCAAAATGGTTGTTTATCCAAATCGCTAGCGTTTACCGTTCAGAAGCAATTAAAGCTCAAAGTTGTAAAAACTAGTGATGCGGAGTAAAAATCGATCTTTGAATTGGAATTACATATAAATGCCGGCGAGCATGTAGCTGTGTTAATAAACCAAAATACGCGAAATTTTGTCCTCTTTGCGTTGGTTTTTTACTCAAAACTTTAGCTTCTACCGTTCAAAAGTTCTTCTAGTTTAAAGTTGCTGAAAGTGATCAAAAGTGATTCTTATCACCTTATCACAAGAATGTAAACAAAAGACAAACATCACGCGGATCCGCCACTTTTCATGACTTTGAACTGCAATTACTTTTGAACGGTAAAAGCTAGAGGTTTGAGTAAAAAACCAACGCAAAGAGGACAAAATTTCGCGTATTTTGGTTTATTAACACAGCTACGTGCTCGCTAGCATTTATATGTAATTCCAATTCAAAGATCGATTTTTACTCCGCATCACTAGTTTTTACAACTTTGAGCTTTAATTGCTTCTGAACGGTAAACGCTAGCGATTTGGATAAACAACCATTTTGAAGAGGATAAAATAGTGAACATTTTGGTATTCTAAAAAACCTATGTGCTCGATCAAAATTTCGAGTAATTTTAATTCAAAGTGCACTTACATGAAAATCC
Source organism: Planococcus citri (assembly GCF_950023065.1). Lineage (NCBI taxonomy): Eukaryota > Metazoa > Arthropoda > Insecta > Hemiptera > Pseudococcidae > Planococcus > Planococcus citri. The sequence continues at coordinate 10,848,935 of NC_088679.1, read as the reverse complement.
GTGAATGAAAATGCTTCGTAAAATCGTTGGTTCTGCACGAAAATGAATGTTTTTTACACCATTCGACGGGAAATTCAATTCTCTTTAAGAAATGTTGTATTCAAAATTTACATAAATGCACTCATTTCTACTAGAAAGTCGAAAAACTACATTTCTCCCATATAACCAATGTATTTGATCCCCTCTATTTTCAGTTCATTAAACTTCCGATAGATGCCAGCCACTCCGCGCGAAAGTGTCAATTTGGGTATATGTGCTTGAGCATTTTTTACACTGTTTTTATTGTTATTAGGTACCTACTTAACTTACGTAGATGCAGAAAAATTATTTAAATACCTTATATGCAGAAATTCTCTCAAAATCAAATATTAATAATTGGGTACTTATTTTAATTTATTATTCATGTAAAAAAATTTAATGAAATTGGTAGGAAAAATTTACTTATCTGCTATGCAACATTTTTAAAAAACACATTAAAAAATTATAGGTATCCATAATTTTACACAATATATTGCCTTTAATGTCTAAGTCAAAGACAAGTCGGCGTAGCATGTTGGTTAGGTATAGGTTGTAGGGTAGATAGACATGTAGGGTCCCAGGTTCGAATCCCAGTTAGGTAAGGAATTTTCGAAGTTGAATTTGAATTTCGGTGATACTAATTGATTCCTATCTATACCAGAAGGGCAATGAAAGTAGAATTGCATTCGTCAATTAATTATTCAATTTTTAAAAATTAATTTTAATTATTCAAATTTGTCAAAAAACAGTCAAAACATCGTCAAAATATCGTCAGGTATTTGCCAATAGATCGCCAAAACAACGACACGTTGTGAAGTAGAGTCAGTACTTTGTCAAACGCTCTAACGTAAAACCGGTTTGGTGGCATGGTATTGACGCGTTTTCGACACTTTCAACCTCTTCCTGATTGGTTGGAAATTGTCAAAATAGTGTCAAACGCACTGTCAAAATTATCACGCCAAAAAAGTGTCATTTTACAGTCCTGCTTTGCACGGTGGGACGGTGATAAGGCTGCTATCTGGGCCTCTGTACTTGCCTAGTCCTCTTTTAGTCGCGTTTTACAACAGGCAGAGGGTACCATAGGGATATTCTTGACCCATCCCTACACGGGTTGAGAAATTTTGAGTGTATGCACAAAATTAATTGAAGTTCATCATCTTTTGACCAAAAACAACTCTTTCTTACTACTTCTAACTACATCAGCTAAAAAAATTCCACTTCCGCCAATTTTCATACTCAATATCCATTTCAAATCACACCTACGAGTTTAATAAGGAACTTTATGGAAGAAAAAATTGGAAAATGATATAGTTATGTGAGTAGGTACCTTAAAATACATCTGGAGTATGACTATCTCTAAGATGAGTATAATTTTCGCAAAATGCGAATAAAAATCAAGACGCACATTCAACCTATCAGCTTCATCTTTCATTAAACCATATTCTGGCGTAAGTTTTCTTTCACAACGTGATAATCCACTCTAATACCAGATTATTAAAAACAAAACAAAAAATTATTCGCAACCAGAGCATATCGAATAAATATACGAGTAGGTATATTCTCTTCTCAGACGATGAAGCTGTAATACATACTTAACGTGTCCCTTTGAGGGAGATGTGCGAAATTTTAATAGGACTTATCTCGATATGACCTAGCTTTCAAATGATCCATTCTCGAGGAGTGCTTAATACAAATTCATCGATTATCCAAGAGCAGCTGAGAGTTCCGTTATTACACAGTCTCGTTGACTAAAAAACCATAGGTAGTGGTACGAGTATAAAAATTGACTAGATTTCACCTTAACAAACAATACTCTAGAGCCTATAATACGTACTACGAAGAATAGAGAAATCGATGTGTTGAAACCTATAGTAATAAGTAACGTAGGTATTAGATAATTAACAACAATACTATGTATGTATTATGCAGTATTTATCTAGTCGTATCCTATAGGATTATTATGTCAACTTTTAAAATTGTTTTTCAAATTTCAAAAAAAAAAAAAAAAAACAGAACTTTGACGTTTCACACATTTTGAATCATTATTACAAAATGGACCATGTTATAAAACTCATTTAGAATAATTTTTCGTATTTTATTTTTTGTAGATAATTGCTTTTTTTTCGTGTACTAGTGAAAATTACATAATTTTATAAAGATGCCAGATACTTCAACGTACGCTCACGCATCTTCGAAATGGTACTCATCACAAGTTCACCGCACAACTGTGCTAATCTATTTATAAAAGTTTTCACTGTTCTTAATTATCACCGACTTAGCGATTTTAATTTTTTTTTCAACGGTGGAATAATGTAGTAAAAGAGGGTGGGGTGGGCTCGTAAATGCATATTTCGATTACGTACCATATTAAATTATCGTAGCACGATTTTTTACTCAAAGTTGACTCGTGTGCCGTAGACAAATAACTTATTTAAACAAATGACCAAATGTTTGGTTGTTTTGCTTAATGTACGATTACATTAAGTGACGTCACGTGTATAGGGTTGATTATTTCAATAAATCTAAGTACTTACTCGATCAAATTAAATGATTAAACGAAGTAAAAATTTACTATTATTAATCGCAATGATTTCGCAATACGGTAAATGAAGTGGTAAAATTGGAAAAAAATTTTCAGTTGTTAAATTAATTATTTATTCGAGCGTTGATTAGCGTTGTTGGACGTATTTTCCTGTATGGATCGAAAATTACGAAGTGGCTTGGTTAATTGTGGTGAAAAGTGATTCATATCACATTCACTTTGTATTCTACCTACTTAATGATCGTTAAAATGGAGAAATGTGTGATGAAATCGTCTTTTCAGACCTTCGACGATCGCTTGGAATTGTCTCAAATAGCTCATCTAGTTGGGTAGAATGACGATAGGTACCAATTAGGACTTTCCAGGTACACAGTATAATCAAATCAAAGGTCCTATTCTGATATAGGTACATTTGATGGTCACATATTGGTATTATACCAAAAAGATGAAAAATAGTTGACCACAAAGTACACAGTCAATGTATTAAACTACCTATCTATGAAACAAATCAGCACGAATTTTGACTGAATCATAAGACTCGGAATACTCGCTGAAAATCTTATCAATTCGTCATATATTATGTCGTGCAGATCACCTATAAAACACACAGGAAACCCTAAATCCAATCCAGTTACCCTTGATAGAAAATAAATCAAACCAACCAGCTGCATAATGATGAAACTGGCGAATCGAATTAAGCTTTGTTTACGGAAACCTGCGACAAATCGACACCCTCTAAAGTTGATGACACACTTTTACCACCATCGAACCTTAACTAAGAGACTAGGAGTATTTCGCAGACCATTAAAACAATCGGAGGAGGCGATAAAAAATTACTATTCGACGCAGACATAACATTGGTCCTTGACCTAGTACAATAACTTGCACTTGGTTGCCTGGCGATTGGATCGTTTCTGCACACAATTCCTTCTAACGTTCCGAGTAGGAAGTAACCAGTCATTAACCTCAAGCTATTGTTTATCTTGTATACTAGTACCCGTATACATAATATGTAATGTATTGGCGACGATCTTGATATTTATTAGAGTATTGGTAATGTCAAAATTGTTATGCTGCAGCTTTGCATCGTGCAGATTATTTCAAATATAGATAATTAAATACGCTAGAGCTTCGACTAAAATGGACCTAACGTAATTTACCTTATATCATACCTTCCCTTTGCTCTCTTGATTCAGATTCATTCTATAGTAATGTAGGTATCTTTACGTTATTATTTTTTCTGTGTTTTCAAATTATAACGCACGCCTGACGCCGCCTGTTTGATTAATTCCACTTAATGCCGGATAATTAATGTTTTAAAATGTGTTTGTTTTTTGTTTCTCAACTCAACATTGCATTAGGAATATATTTACGTTTGTTATGACTCGGTGTACCGAGAATAAATTGCAACGAATTTATTTGTTCAGCGGATTCGTTAGCCCTTTTCCTCAAATGTTGTCATTAATTCATTATGTGTACTTATACTCGCTACAATGATTAGGCCAAGAGGAAAAGATGCGCAATTTTGCTTATACAATGGAAGCATTGTATTTTTCAAAAATTTATTTAGGATGAGAAATCAGATTGAGGAAAAATTCATAAAGAAATTTTATATTGAGGAAATGAAATGCTACGTATATTTTCATTGAGCCTTGGACGTGGATAGAAAAGTATTACTGGCTGAGGCCTTTTCAAGGAGTCTTCTTTTGAATGTAGATTAAATACTTGGTCGTCTGTAATGAAGATAATTTTTGCATGTGTCAAGATTTTATTTATTTTCAATTAAGCTAATTAATTTTTTTATTGCTAATTTATTAGTTTTCACTGTCAGCTTTGATTTCACCGGACCGTTCTCTAGCTCTATGAAGGATTCAGATGGATACCATGTGATCATGGTTCATGGATATTTTATTGGATAATTTTGTTCTTAATTCCTCAACTTACGAGTATTAATGTCTCATCCATGGTTTGGTTCAAGTCTACAAAAAAACAAAGATTTTTTTCTCCTTTAAAAACTTCCCGTTCGTGGGCTACTTTTTCAAAGTTTCATGTCGGAAGTTTTTTTGAAATTTTTCTTGACATTGACTTACTTTGGTGCGTATATGATTCTGCTCTTCATATTTAGAACAATTTTAAGGATGAGAAGTTTCTTATTTGATGCAATTTTTTGTTGAAAAATAAAAAACAAACTTGTGTGTTTTTTTTTGCCAAAAACTTTTTTTTGAGGTGGGGGGGGGGGGTGAAACGAAAATTGTACGCTTGTTAAAAATTGAACTTTTAAAACTTGTTTGAAACGTATGTATTTTGAACATCATTTCAATGTTAGTAGGTTTTTTATGCTGAAAAACGAATTTTTTTATTGCAAAATTGATTTTCTTTTTCTGTCAGGTAAGTATGTAGGTAGATGGTAAAATGTAATGATCAACGGATGTCATAATCAAAATTGTGTGGAATTTATTCAAAAATTCTACTAAAATGAAAAATTAATAAAAAATGAGATTAGAAAGTTTCTCAAAAAATTAAAGAATTAAACATAACATAAAGCAATAGGTACTTTTTACGTTGCCAGGAAAAGGAGCGCTTTCGTACCAGAACAGAGGAGTGGGAAAACGCACTTTCACAGTATCATTATCAGTAATAAAAAAATCTTTTACGAACGAATTGATTCACTTTTTTTGAAACATTTGTATACTTAGCTATTGATCTGTTTACAATCGAATCGAATCATTCACGAACGATTCGTAATTAAATAAATTGATTAATTTCCTGATGAATCATTCACAAACGGATCAACGATTGATTCACTTTTTGTGAAACTATTGTGTAGGAATTGATAAGTTTTCAAGCAAAGAGTGAATCGAATCAAATCATTCACAACCGATTGGTGATTGAACAAATTGATTGATTTCCAGGTGAATCATTTGGGAACAAAATATTCAATTTTTAGTGAATCATACACGAACGAATTGATTGATTGTTGGTGAATTATTCGCGAATGAATTGATTCGTATAAGTGACTCGTTCGCGAACGAATCGATTCATATACTCAATTTTTAGTAAATCATTCACGAAAAAATTAATCAATTTTTAGTGAATCATTCGCGACCGAATCGATTCATTTACGTAATTTTTTGGTGAATCATTCATGAACGAATTGAATAATTTTTGGTGAATCATTCGCGAACGAATTGATTCCTATAACTTGACTCGTTCGCGAACGAATCGATTCATTTTGCTCAATTTTTGGTAAATCATTCATGAACGAATTAAATAATTTTTGGTGAATCATTCGCCGAACGAATTGATTCCTATAAGTGACTCGTTCGCGAATGAATCGATTCATTTCGCTCAATTTTTGGTAGATCATTCACGAACGAATTGATCAATTTTTGGTGAATCATTTGTGAACGAATTGATTCCTATAAGTGACTCGTTCGCAAACGAATTGATTCATTTACTCAATTTTTGGTGAATCATTCTCGATCGAATCGATTCATTTACCTAATTTTTTGGTGAATCATTCATGAACAAATTGAATAATTTTTGGTGAATCATTCGCGAACGAATCGATTCATTTTGCTCAATTTTTGGGAAGTAAATCATTCACGAACGAATTTGATTAATTTTTGGTGAATCATCTGTGAACGAATTGATTCGTATAAGTGACCCGTTCGCGAACGCATCGATTCATTTACCTAATTTTTGATGAATCATTCGCGAACGAATTGATTCGTATGAGTGACTCCTTCGCGAACGAATCGATTCATTTACCTAATTTTTGGTGAATCGTTTACGAACGAATTGAATAATGTTGGTGAATCATTCGCGAACGAATTTATTCGTATGAGTGACTCGTTCACGAACGAATCCATTCGTTTACTAAATTTTTGATGAATCATTCCCGAACGAATTGAATAACTTTTGGCGAATCATTCGCGAACGAATTGATTCATATAAGTGACTCGTTCGCGAACGAATTTATTCATAAATTAATGAATTCGTCGATTCGTTGACGAATGATTCTCTAAAAACGAATCTATTCGTTCGCAAATAGTTCTTTCAAAAAATTAATCAATTAGTTCCTGAATGATTCCCTTGAATGAATTGATACTCATGACGAACAATTCTCTGAGAAATGAATCAATTCATACGTAAACAATATTCTTTTGAAAACAGATCAACTTGTTAATAAACGATTCGTTAGGAATGGTAGAGACTTTGTGAGATTTCAAGTTTCCTCGAAATCGGTTCAGCTGTTTTCTAGGAGTAATGAGTTTTGAAATTTCTCGCTCGATAAACTTGGAAGCTATGAAATTTTGGAACACGATGATGATGACGAAATGTCAGGCTAGTGCCCTAGTTGTCAAATTTTCAATTTGATCAAAATCGCTTCGAAGGTTCCTGAGAAAATTAATTTTAAATAAATTTTTGTGCAAATTCACCCCATGCGGATTTTTTACGTGCGTGTACTTGAGTAATGACTTAGCACACAAAATCAATTTACCCCCCAAAAAAAGTATTTTCAATCTCATATTATACCTACTTATCCTTCGAGTCAAAAGATCACGTTTTCTACATCGTGCACAAATTTTTATTCTAAATTTTTTCGCCAATTTTTATTTCAATCTCTTCCTGAACAATCATCGTGGATCGCCTCGGGCACTAAATTTAATTAATTATAAGTTCGTTGCGCTTTTACGGGACCGACGTACGAGTATCAAAAACCTACCATACTATAAAAATGACATACACACGAAACATTGACCTAAAACAAATTACCTTGAGGTACCGCGTTCGGCGCGTTTGACACAGCAAGGAAATCGAAGCAAAATTTACGAATACGAAAAGAGACAATAGCATAGCGAAATAAGAGGTAAAAAAAAATACTGCACATAATTTACCTGTAGAGTCTCGAGAAATATCTGTATATAAGTTTAAAATTTATAGTAAAACATTCGTATGCCTAGTCAACGATTTGGATCAAGGTTAAATTTCATTAAAAATCGAGTACCTACGATATTACGAGTAAATTAAATACTCGATCTGCGCTCGTTTTTTTCGGTATTGTTTTTAAATGAATTATTAATGCAGAATAGCAGATTTTTTTTGCTTTCAAATTGAAACGTTATGGAATAATTTCTGCAAAGATGCGTGGGGTATGGAATATGGATACCTTATCCTATATGTTCGTCGCCATTAAGGAGAGTATTATTATTGTATTTTTGCATTTCAATATTTCGAAATTAGTATATGCATATTTAGGGCGGCATATGCATATCAAGGTGATGTTTTTTTTTTGCCCACGATGTGCAGACTTGGCAAAAAGTCCATGTCATTGATTGCTCCTGTCAAGACAACGATGCGATGGTGTCGTTAAACTCGCCCAGGTATTATCTGCGGATTAAGATCATACTCTTGTTGGTACGCAGTACCTAGGTATAGCCTTCGAGGCATGACTTCATTATCGTATTGGAAACATCTCCAGCCATCAGCAAAATTCGTTGATAGGTACTTTGTTAGAAATTCTGTTCATTATGCAATTTAGTCGCTTTGAACTCTGAAGTAATCAAACGTTTAGTACAATAAAAGGTCTCGGGTGTGTGATTTGTAATTAATGGTAATGACTAGGATGAAAAAAAATTTTCGCCAAGAGATCTCTATACGTAGGTACGTTGTGTGTGCCCTTGAAGCGTGCCAGTTAATTTTTATCGAATTAAAAATATACGTAATGTGGAGGAAATCGAAAAAAAAGGGGTTGTAAAAGATCAAAGGTCCAATTTTGTGAATTGATTTGAAGCTGTTCTTTTTTCAAATCCGACATAGAAAAATATAACGAACTCGAAAAGCTCGGTAATTTTTTAATAACCGTTTCCCGATAAGATAAAATTTCAAATTTAAATATTTGTTCTTATATAAATTCAAGTAAATTGTTTATTAACCTCTTTTTTCACGTTATTTTATTTTTATCTGCTCGAAAAATTTCCTCTACGAGATTCTATCTCCTCGTATTAACAAGCACGTGAAAATATTGGGTAAAAAATAATCGCAAAGGTTAATGCCTCGCTTCTGAATGACTTGTTGGGTAGCATATCGATTCTGCTTATCGAAATTACTTTCATTGTCCAGATTAAATTTATGGCAGATATACTCGCACATTCGAGCTATACGCAGCAGTGGGTTCCCGGGTACGTGAAATGATTCGAGTAAACCGTGAAAATGTAACCGTGACCTTTACCAGCATACGGTGCAACTACCTTTAAATTGTACTCCATCTAGGTTAACTGCGATTTAATAAATTATTAATCGATAACGTACCTATACGTCTTAAGCATCTGATGTCTAGATACGAGTATAGCGAGGCGAATTTATATTATAGGTGTCATTTTTCATTCACATCGAACGATTCTAGGTGAAAAATGAATTATTTTCAAGTTCACCGAAGTATAATAAATGCGAATAAGTGCAGTGTGTTTCGTCGTCTAGTAATTGATTGTTAGGTATTCAGGAAGTGGTAAGGGAGGTAGAAGGGGAGAAGTACATAGTCAATTACTCTCGATGGAATTTGTTTACTAGTATGTTATGATGGTTAAATATTTCGAAAATATTTAGCATCGTGTGTTTGTTGATTTAGGTCGATTGATAAGATTTTGAAGAATTTGAATGCGTGATTTTTAATGAGTGAAATAATAAAATAATGATGTTATTTCGTGTCGTTATTTCATGTCCTCATCCTCACAGCTCCTTGCTTCCTTTCGTCTGAATTTGATTTCGGGACAAATAACAAAACAGGGTTCACAACTTTAAAACGTGGCTAAAAAGAGACACAAAAAAATTCAATTTTATTATTATTAATTTTGTTGAAATCTTTAGAGTTCATACTTATTAAATTTTGCAGGTTACATGCTCGCCTCTTAAATTTTAATGGGTAATAATTTAATCTCAAATTTTTTTTACAATATTGCTGGAGTATTGGGGTAAATAAATTCAAATTTTAGAGGCACGTTTGTTCTTCACTCTTTTAATAGGGAAGGCTGATAAAAAGAATTGAATTTTGGAAATTTTTGCTGGTTTTCTAATACCCATAAATCAAAATAGAAAGTTTTCGTTGTCCATCAATTATTCAAATTTAGAATTACTTTTATTCACAACCCCAATTTTTGAAATTTTTGATGTTCCCCGAATTTAAATCAAAATACTGAGTTGGTATTTGAGATCGATCCCTCAATATGTAGCATTTTTTTTGGTTACTTGTGTTTTCAACTTATTGAAAATGAAAAATAGAACTTATGACGAGCTCTATGTCCTTCATGAAGATTGAAGGATTTAAATTCATGGAAACTGCGGAAGGCCTCAGAGTTGTAGTGCTCTGAGTCTGATCTTTCGACGTTTAGAGACCCAAATCCAGAACACCTTTCCTGTTTATTGAAAATGATTTTTTGAAGAGCATGTCACTTGCAGGGCTCAAATAATTCATGAAATTCTTTCAGAGCTTGTAAAAATATAAACTAAAACAGAAACGATCCCAGTATTTGAAATTTTTTTTGAAAAATAAGGAAAATTTTTAATTTTTTTTTTTTTTAATAATGAAAAAAGAAAGGTGAGTAGGTAATTGTTGGGTAACTGAAAACATTTTTTCAAAATTTTTCCCTTCGGCGTCGTCTCTCTCTCTGTCATGTCATAGGTAGTTTTTTTTCCAAAGGGTACTTTTATCAAAAAAATAGGAGAAAATATTATGAATTTCATGTTACTCATGAAATTTAAAGAACCCAAAAGATGTTGAAGAACAGTAACTTTTTAATTCAAAGTCTAGCATTTTTCAAAACTTTTGAGAGAATGGGGAGGATGAGTTAATTTTAAAGAAAAAAAATGTATTTTTTCTGCATTTTCACAAAATGAACTCTCCTCACCAAAAATTTTTTTCAGACAATTGCCTTTGCCAAATTCAAAGTGACCAGTGAACTTTTGTAAAAGTATTTTCCCACTTTTTTGCTCTTCAGCCTTCCAAGGGTTGAGACTTGAGAGAAAGAGCTCAGAATTTTTAGAATTTTGAATGTTTTTCTAATAAATATGCCAATGAGAATAAATGATGAAATAGTTTCTGGGGTAAATAAATTCCAATTTAGAGTTTTTTTTTGTTCTTCAGTGGCCCAATGAGGTTTTGGAGAGGGATCCCAATTCATATCAAAATGATGCTTTTGCGTTTAAAAAAATGCTAAATTTAGACTTATCTCCTTTTGTTCTTCAGCCTTGTATATTTTCTCTCAGTCTAAGCTAAGAATTGCCAGGGTGGAAGTGATGGTGGAAGAGGGATTCGTTTTTAATTATTTGTATACGTGCGTGGGTCAGTCCTGGAGATCGAGTCAGAAACCACATAGACTACATACTTGTAAAAGAAAGATTTAAGAACACAGTGAAGAACTGCCATACATATCCTGGTGCTGACTTTAACTCTGACAATAAGCTATTGGCTGCAAAATGTCAGATAGTTGTACTCATACAAACAACTTGACATTGCAAAAATCAAATCAAAGCATGTGCAAGAGAAATTCCAAGAAGAACGGGAAAAACAAAGTGAAGACAACTTGGAAGAAGAACAAGGTATTAAAGAAAAGTGGCATGAATGAAAGCAAACGGTTAAAACAGCAGAAGAAAAATCTATTCCACTCAAAGGAAAAAGAAAACACAAACCATGGATCATCGACTTTTTAGTTTAACCTAGACCACTACTCATAAGTAGGTATGCAAAATAACTCCACTGGTTATGTCGCCAACTCTGAGTAATAAACAAATGCAATAGCACATGCGTCAACAACTGATGATGTAGTGTGTCACGTGTGTGTGTAAATATGTGTATATCGCTGATAGTAGTTGTGCTATGCATGTGCTGTTGCCTTTGTTTATTACTCAGAGTTAGCGACAAAACCAGCAGAGTTATTTTGCGTATGAGTAGCGGTTTAGGTTAAACTAAAATGTCGATGCCATGGATGACTCGAGAGATACTGGATTTGATGGAAGAACGAAGAAAAGCAAACAGACCGAGTAGTGAATACACAGCACTAATAATAACAAGATCATGGGAATGTGTAGAATGGCCAAAAATGAATGGTATGATGAGGAGAAGTTCCAAGAAATAGAAGAACTGGAGAGAAGGCACACGTGGCGAAGAGAGCCAGAAACCACAAAGCAGTGGGGGAAGATCTCATGCCAGTAGACTTGATTAAATATTTAACACCTGAGTATGAAAAGGAGCTACTGAAGATAATAAATGAAATATATGATGAAGGTATGCTGCCTAAGGACTTCAAAGCAGTAAGTTTTGGACCAATACCAAAGATGCTCTGAATATAGAATCATCGCATTAATGAGCCACGTACTGAAGCTACTATACTCATCATCATAAATGCCAGAATTGAAAATAAGATAGATGAAAATCTAAGCAAAACACATTATGGCTTTGTATGTAGCAAAAAAGGGGGATGAGAGAATTGAGAGATGCAATTGCCCTGCTGAAAGTGATCATTCAAAGAGCACCCACAATGACAATATGGTCTTAATACAAATTAAAGTACAAGCCTTTTGCATTTGATGAATTCAAATTTAAGGTTTGTTTCGTTGTTCAGTCTTCCAAAGGGTAGTTGAAAAGAAGGTCAGAATTTTGAAAAATTTTCATGTTTTCATAACTGACTTGCATCAAAATGAATGATTTCTGAAGTGGGGGTGTTGTAAAGGTGTACTTTTGTGGAAACACTTCTTCATTGAGGATTTTTTTGAAGAGGCGAGTTTTTTAAAAAGTAATAATTGTGTTGGAAAATGGATAATTTATTCAACAACATGCGAAGAGGTGAAACGAAATCCTTTCGAAAAGAACAAATCTCTGTTCTCTGTTTTCTCCTCACTTTTTTTTTTATTGAATTCTCCAGAGACTTTTTTTTTTTTTTTTAAATCCAACGTAAATCAAATGATGGGTACCCAGTGATGAAGAATTTTTTAAAATTTTTTTATTTCGAGATGTCTGTCAAGTATTTGAGGAACCCTATACCACAATTTCATTAATTTTTGAACATTTCAAATGGAGAGAGTAGTCGTACGTGGTCGATTTTTGGGGGGGGGCTCCTCGTAGACCTAGAGAGATTGCTAAATCCCTGTGCGAAAATTGTGTTGTTCTTCAGTCTCTCTATGTAGAGAGACTGGGAATGATATCTGATTTCTGAAAAATTTTTATGTATTTTTTCTAATACCTACTTATAGAAAGGTACCTACAAAAAAAAAAAATGAAATGGTTTGAAAAATGAAAACAGTGATTTTGACAACTTCCATGAAGTCAAGTTTTTAAGCCCAAGATGAGGCCACGAACTTCTTAGCAGCCCATTCATTCACTTTGTTTCATTTCTTGGCTTCAATTACTCGCAGATTGAGTCGTCTTCTTGCTACTACTTGCCTATTGAAGCATCTTGAAAATAGAGGTTTTTGAATAAAAAGCTCACAGTTCTTCTTTTCGTGCTTCTAATGACTTCTATTAAGGTATCACATATTTTCTTACTTTTAGAATTTCCATAATATTTTCACAATTTTTACAAGAATCTTTCAATATTATAATTTTTTTTCAATATTTTTTTTTATTATTTAGTTTTACCAATAAATGAATTTTTTCACTCCAAAATCGTCCATTGGATCAAAACTTAGCTTACGATGAAAGAGTCTTTATCAAATTCTCATCTACGCATCAATCTTCAACCTACTGAACTAATTTTTTGATTTTTAAAATTAATATAAAAAAAATTTTGGGCTACTAGAAAGTGAAGAGAATCATAAGCTATTGAAGGTGGTTCAACAGATCATTTTTAATAATTTACAAAAAGAAAATGTTTATCCAACAAAACATGCTACTTTTCTCTCTTCATTTTTTTTTTTTTTTTTTTTTTTTTTGTAAAAATGCAGTAGATATTCAGGTTAGGTGTAGTATTTTTTCTAAAAAACTTTCAAACAATAATTTAATTTTTTTTTAAATATCTGGCAAATTTTATTATTTTTTTATTTGTAAAATTATTTTTCACTGTAGCATTTTTAAAAAAATGCTACGACCATAAATTTTCCATAATTTTTTCTTTTCATCATCATATGAAAAAAGTATGAAAAAAAGACACGTTGATGATTCTAGTCAACATGGATTTTCAATTTCATTTTCTTTCCTCAATTTCTCCTCGCGAAAAATAAAATCAACTCTATCCTTAAAACCAACAAACGTTTCTGTGCACGAAAAAAAACCCTAATAAGAACGTAAAAAAATTGCACATTGACGAAAACGCAAAGAAAAAATTTTCCAACCTGTTTAATAACTATAATTTTACGAAATACATACAACGTCGATGTATCGAGACCGAGAGGTACGAATACAGCGAAATGGATTGAAATGTACTGTCGATAATAATTAAACAATTTGCGAATCGCTGTTGGTTGGGAGGAGGGGAGAGGTTCACCTTCCCGCGGACGTAGTCTAACGAATAGAGTTACTTGATTGCAATCGTTCATTCACGTTCTGGACAATACTGATTTTAACCTCGGCTCAAGTTTCACTTGTGCGTTTTCTTCTGCGAAAGCTTCTCACACGTGAATCAATTTTTCGGCACAATACACTGAAAAAAAAGTGATCGAGTGCTTTTTATAATAGTTAAAGTGTTGTAAATGAGCTGACGTGTTTTCGCGAGTTTTTTTTTGTTGTTAATTTTGATTGTTTTTTTTGAATTTTTTTTCCTAGTTTTGTGTATTTTTTGTGCGCCTACTTAGATGGTTGTGATATTTATTATTGAAAGAGAGTACGTATTTTATTGAATTATTTCATTTCATGTTCGTAGTATTATTCGAGTTCTCGTTATTTTTCGTAAAAAATTCCAAATTTTGAGAATTTTAAAATCAACGCTTGGTCCATTTTTTTTAGCTCGATTATTTAACGAATAAATCCCGCCTGCGTTTGGTTATTTAGGCAAGACTATTCGCGTAATTGTACATTAATATATTATTATTGTTCCTGCTATAAAAATATGCTGCTTTCTACAAAAAAATATTTCCGGTTCGTGTTGGAAGCGTCCGCGTCGTCGTTGCTTCGTAATATTGCATAATTTGGCAGAATATCACGTGGAGAAAATATTTCGAAAATTAACCAGTCTAGATGTATTCGTAATTAGCCTTTTTTGCGCGTGTCCTTGAGGACTCGAGTTCTTTTCTCGTTGAAAAAAAAAATTGTATTTCGTTCGAATTTGATCGAATATGTGTAATTTTTCACCTTGATTCGTCTCTCCGTCTCACTCGCACTCTCGAAACTAATACATAGTTCGATTAATTATATCACTTTCATTACACTAACATAACATCGCATCGACGCTATCGTAATTTAGATTAATGACGAAAGATTCGTTCGTATTAGAAAATTTAAACGTATACTAGTTCGCAATTTTCTCACGAACGTAATATGTACTTGTACCTATGTGTTGGTATTTTACACCAAGGTTTTTTTTTCGAAAAAGTTGAATTTTCTTCGAGCTAGAAGCCTGTAGTAAGCTCTATGCGAGTTTTTTCTTTTAATTTTATATAATATAGCTCGATGAAATTGTATTCACGTGGATGATAAAGATGATGTGAGGTAATTTTGGAGAAATTTCCTCTCTCGAATTGTCTTGCTTTGGTATAATTTTATTCGTACTGGAGTGTCGGGGAAGGGAGAGTTAATCGTGCGTGTCGTATGGTAATTTTTTCCTTCATTCTGGTACGTGTCGGATTAACCTTGATTATGGGATGAGGATGAATCGGAAATCGTATTGTGTATTTGATGAAATGGGATGTAAAATCGTGCACTTTATAATCAGGAGGTATCAAATGAGGAATTATGAAGATATTGGAATCTACGATGGAAATTCGATTTCACTTTTTTTTTTTATCGAGTTTGAGAAGATCGTTTTATTTATTCTCTAGTTGTTTTTCCTGATCTGATGGTGAATTTTTCTGGATCTCGATGTTTGAATCCAAGACTACCAAAAAATGCTGTCCGATTCTCCTACCGATTTTCATTTTACTCTTTAAAATTTTGATGAATGGAGTGACTGTGGTACAAGTATGATGATTGTTGATGTGAAATTGTTGAAGGTGGAGGGATGGAAGGTGGGAGGGAGAGGGGGAACTTCAAACGTTTATACTTCAAAAAAACACCGTGAAAAACATTAAAACCTGCTCACTTTGTCTTTAAATTTTCAACATTTTAGAAATGTTGTGGGAATAATCTTTATCATCTCACCTTGTTCCAAAAATTGGTGAAAAAATGTCACAATTTTCAAACTTTTGAAACTACTTATAGTTAGTTTTGTGAAAATTGAAAAAAATCCTTTCAATGTTCTTCAGATCTTCATTTTAGAGATAGTGAAGAGTTTGAGGGACACGAAAGGAATTGAATTAGAAAAATGAGCCGGTATTCGAATTCAACGAGCTCGAATTAGTAAAAATTGACAACTCGTACCTTATTTTCATTGATTTTTTTGAATTTATTTACGAAGGGGGGGCTGCTAAAAGACATTCAGAGGTTTTTGCAAAAATAAGCGAATATTTGAACCTACCAGGTTCAAAGACTTCAAAAAGGACGTGTCACACTTCATTTTAGATTTTTTGGCACTAGTGAGGAGGGTTAGAGGTATCAAGTCGAAAATTTAGGTCAATATTAGAACTCAGGACCCTCTAATTAGTAGATAATAATCTAGATGTCACATCGTTAAAAAATTTTTTGGATTTTGATTTAAATTTTAGAGTCGTTTGTGCCTTTGAGAGGTGTTGAAATCCCATTTCAAAAGTCAGTTCATTGTAAAGTAGATTAAGTATCTTCACAGTAATTTTTTCAACTTTTGTATTCATCATGATAAGTTGAACTTTCACTTTGGAAGTTGAAATTCAAAGTTTTTAAAACATTGATCGCCAATTTTGACTTTTCCATTTATTCTCTTTGAAAATCCACGAACTAATTTGTTCCAAGTTCAACCTGTTTGAGATTCGATACTTCAAAGTTTGACTGTTTCGTTTCGTATAAAAATCTCAAATGTGTGAAAATTACAACTCTTCCCCAGTCAACTTTTTTGGAATCAATATGGCGGTTTTAGGGGTAACTTTACTAGATCCTCTAAGAAATTTTGATGTTCCTCTTCCTCCTCTTTTCGGAATTCATTTAGACATTCAGGACAGTTCAGAACTTCCAATTGAGGTTGGTGTTTTTTCCAGTAAACTGGATTGCTCCAGAAGGTGTCGCATTCGCTTTCGATATTATATTTTGAGACTCCAAGCTAGCTTGGAAAAGCCACAATGGATTAGTGAATTGAAGGAAAAAAGGGGGGATAAATCTTGGGATGGAGGAAGTTCCTGGTAAATGCGATCCTGCCGACGTTAATCATCGCTACAGAGGGTGGTGAGGGGGTCACTTCGAAGTTTCGCTTTTTCTTGTTCCCCTTCCTTCCCATAAAGTTGTTGGATTTTATGAGGAAATAGTTCCCCTGTTTTTCGATTTTCTTCAAAGTCCAAATAAGTTGTGGCAGGAGCCTCCTTAAGTTGAAACAAATCAAAAAACGTTGTAAATTTTTTATGTAGGTGGGTATAAAAGTCCCTTTTCGATAAAATTCAAGAAAAACCCTCTCAATCTATCTTCCAAGTTCTGCTTTATGTTCGCAGAATCCCCCCCCCCTCTCCCTTGGAAAAAAAATCTTAAAAATATAATCGAGGATGGGTTTTTGTAACTGTTTAAAAATATTTAATTTCTGTATCAGAATTTTTCCAAACAAAGTGCCTTTCTAGGAAAACTTCTCCTAGTTCTCTAAGCAGTCTAGCCCCCCTCCCCCCCTCATTTTGAGTCTTCAGAAAATAGAAATTACTTTAAATAACGTGAACTAAAAGAGAAATTGATGAATCTTTTCTCAAAAATTGTAATTTCTGTTTCAATTTTTTTCATGTAACCACTTTTCAAAAAAACCCTCCCAAATGACTTTAAAAAATGTTGAAAATTTTAATTTTTTCAATCTTTTGATTTTGTTCTACTTTAGGGTTTCCACGTTGTTCAAGAGATAGCGTTTTTTCCCCTTTTTCTTCTTCTTCGAAAGAGTTGATGATTTACCTAGAGCTATTTTGACACAGAAATTAAAAATTATTGAGAAAAGTTTCCACTTTATAGATATTTTCTGACTATTGCGGGGGAGGGGGAATCTCTTATGGAGGGACAAAATTTGATTTTTTCTGTAGCTTTCATAATTGAGCTTTTTTGGGTCAAATTCTGAGATCTTACTTCGTTGAAATCATGAAAACGTGATTTCAACGAAGAATTTAAAATCTCAAAATTCGACCCCAAAAAGCTCAATTATGAAAGTTACAGGAAAAATCAAATGAAAAATTATCGAGCCCTTGCTAGTGTGTTTCAAATGTAAATTCTTCAATTTATTTGAAAAAATATGCATAAACGCCTTTTTTAGGGGTGTCTAAAGTGGATGATCTATAAAAAGGGTTCGAAATTACAAATATATGAAGGAGTTTAATTAAATTTTTTCATCTAGGTGATTGAATATATATAATATCTCAAAACGTTACGTTTGGCGCAAATCGCAGGTTCTTAGTTTTTCAGGGGTTCCCAAAATATCGAAATTACGAAAAATTTGGAAAATTGTAGATATTATTGAGTTCCAGGGCAACATTTTATCGAGCTCAACATTCGGTAGGATGGAAGTCTTTCGGATACTAATAAACTGTATAATGATTTTTAGCGGGGTTCAAAGGAGTAGGTTCAAAATGGTGGCTCCAAAATTTTCAAAGCATTCACCCCCCCCCCTCCCAAGTTTCTAGAAATAATACTCAGAGGTTCCCAAAATTCTTTTTTTATTCACAACTTAATGAACCCCTGGAGCCCTAAAAAATGGTAATTTTGGGTGATTCAACCACTGATTCGTATTTTGGGTCATTTATGTATTACAACATTTCAAGAGTAGTCGAGTCAATAACTGTCTAGTGTCAAAAAAATTGCCTTATCGGGACTCTTCCTTTACAGGAGGATTTTTGGTTTATAAAAACAAACAATTTTACAGGGTGAACGCAAAGAAAATAGAAGGAAAAATTTCATGAGAATGAATAAATTAAGCAAGGGAAAAGATTAATTTTAGAATAAGTTGTACGTTTTATAAACCAGTTTTCAGATAGACTATTGCCTCAATTTCCGAAAATTCGTCAAAAATGGGAAAAAAATTTCGATTGCTCAAAATTTAGTCTTGAGGTTTGAAACTTTGAACAACATGAACTTTTAGTGTGCCAAATTTCAGCTCAATTTAAGTCCTCTTGAAAATTTCTAATTTTCAAGATTCCAGCATGCCCCTCGACAAGCTGATCATCCCAACCAACCAATACACTCGTATTTAGACATTTGATCGAGTAAAATAAGCCGATTCATTGCCAAGGTCATGGTATAGAAAATAAATCTGCAAACACAATCGGTATGCTGGACACTGTCCAAAGTGATCGCAGGGCGAAAATTTTTAATTGCTGTTTATCTTGGATGGAATTTTCCTGCAACTTTTACCATTTCGAGCCCACGAAGAATTTTTTTTCATCGCGTTAATAATTGAATTCTTTTGAAATGGAATTAATGCGCCTTTTATACTTAATTATTGTCATTTGAATGAGAACCTATTTTAATTGAATAACCTTGGAGCTATTTCGCCGGCAAATAATTGTCGGTCATTGATTATTTATTTCCGGTATTCCGAATCTAAACCGTCGTCGTATAGTACATTCTAATTGGGCGATACTTGGAAGTGCGATATTTTTCACTTTGATCTGTCGCAAGCGAGCCTGACTCTGCGAGTCGAACGTAGGTGGTTAATAATAATGCTTCGTTAGGAAGAGAAAATATATCTGTAGTATTCGAGAGATAGGTTGACATACACTGTAATTAGGGCTGATAACGTGTAATATAAAATGCTGTCAGATGGCAGGGTATAAGTAGGTACGTAAAAATAAGCAAGTATGATTTTGGTACCTGGAAAGCCTCGAGTTGGTATAATTTTGACATTTGTGAATTTGTTTAGAGGACACACAACACGATGTGATATGAGAGACGAAGATATTGGAGAAACTGCAGAAATGAAGACTGCATGAGATGAAATTTTTCCAGTTGAATGACATATGTTTGATATGATTATCCGTGTCGATCGACCATAAAAGATATTTTGCATAATATCGACGCTTTCATTTTCACATTTAAAGGTTATCTCGAGTCGGCAGTGGCGAGTCCTCGCTAGCGAATTATTATCTTGGTGATAGTTTGACGCGATTATCCGCGATGACGCGTGTCATCAAATTGATAGAAAAAAATACCTGAAATACCAACAATGACCTCCGCGGTATGGTACAATTTTCATACTGTAGTCAATGTGCTGAAATTTTGCTTGTTTTTTCTCTATTTACTTATTTATTATGATGGCGAATGCACTTTCTCGTTTCAATTTTGGGCATGGTTCAAAACATGACAGTGTGTTTATTTGGCCAAATAATATACGCGTGTCAATATTCCTATATCTGAGATAGATAGATAGAAAGATGCAAGTTTTATAACATGATTCGCGATTCGCGATCCTCATAGAATTTATCGTTTCTTTTGATATGGATTTTCTGATTTTAGCATATGAACTAATAATAACCGAGCGTGCCTGATTATTTATACCCGGCAACAGGCACAGAATGTGTATCGATAAGGTTGCTTTAGGTACCTACGAAAAATTTTTGTAGTATGATGAAATTTATTTAGCTAGAATTCTGCATTTATCATCTCACAATTCAGATTTCATAGTAGGTAGGTACTTATCGAAAGTAATCTTGAAAAACGTGAGGTATACGCAGAGTTTTTCTTAATTAATCAGAGAAATATTGCGAAATTGGAAGGTAATACAGCGTACAAGTCGTCTAGTAAATATCTGAGTTGTTGGTGTGATCGCTGTGACAGTTTGAAGCTTGAGTAAAAATAAGTATAAAGGTGTAGTATACGTTGATTTTTTAATTGGTGAGCTAGTTTTTTCGCGTTGAATACGTTTTTTGAATTTTGATGGTCAATGTTTACTCGAAGAGAATCATTTTTTGGAATTATTTGACGTGTGTGTGAGGTGGATTTTTCAATCAATATCAAAAGCTGGAGAAGGTGACAGTTTTTTATACGTGAGTAATTTTTCATCTGATTTTTGTTCCACGATTGGAGAAAAAGGTTCGGTGTTTTCGAATTTTTTTGTTTGGTTGAAGATGATAATGATTTTCATTTATTATTATTATTATTATTTTTCAAAATTACGAATAGAAAGAGGAAAATTAATTAATTATTTTTTTAAAATTAGATCCAATATCTTGATAGAATTGTAACTGTTGCCATGTTTTTCAACCTAGCGACTTTTTTCTGACAAATAACCGCACTGGAATAAAATTTGATTTCAATTTTTCCAAAATTTCAACTTGAACTCATTTTATTTTATGTTTTATGAAAACGTCACGCCAGACGAATTGAGAAAAAATTTCTCAAAAGTGATTTTCAAACGCTTAAAAAAATGAGAAATAAGTTAAAATTCAACTTAGTTACTTCATTCAAGCAACAGAACGATTTCATTTATTCAAACAGAAATTCAATCCTAATATTTTATGAATTTTCAAAACATATTTTTTCAGCATTTTATTACAAACTTTCTTGTCATCTTCATTCGAAAAACAGACCTAATTTTGAGTTTTGTTCTAAATATCAATTACACTAGACAACGGTGAATTTGTGTTCGGGTTTAAAATGGGCTCAGTCGATAGTTTGGACCCAAAAACAAAAAACAGAGTGGGGGTTTTGAATTTGAGTTGTTTTTGTGGTCACTTCAGAAGAGAAATGATCAAAGTTGCAAAAATGGCTGTTTTTGCCCTACTTCACAAGTTTTAGTGACATCGGTATCGTTTTGCGAAAAAACCCAAGGTCATTTTCGGATTCTACGCACTTTTTTAAGTAAACTACTTTCCCCGATTTTTGATTTTTGAAGTTTCAAGCGCATACGGAAGATTTTTATTTGTATGTATAATGTTTTAAAACTGGCAGCGCGCGACGCTAGCGTTACTCCACCATGTAATCGTGGCGCGGAACTGTGTTCACCCGAAGCTCAAATTGAATTTTTCCTATTTAGAAAAATTAGTCTTATGCGCTTGAAACTTCGAAAATAAAAAATCGGGGAAAGTAGTTCACTTTAAAAAATGCCTAGAATCCGAAAATGACCTTGGTTTTTTTCACAAAACAATACGGATGTCGCTCCGAACTCTTGAAAGGCAAAAAGGACCATTTTCGCAACTTTTGCAGTCTCTCCTGACCACAAATACAACTCAAATTCAAAAAATTCACTCTGTTTTTTGTTTTAAAGTCTAAATTATCGATTAAGTCCATTTTCAACCCAAACACGAGAAAAAAGTTCAAAATTTGTATTGTACTGGGCGGGGGGGAGGACCCTCGAATTTGAACGAAAGCCAGACAGATCGAAAGAGCATGTCCTAAAACCCATTACATTAAAATTTTAAATACTGGAGGTCATTTTTGGATTTTTGGGGACATTTTCAAAATTTAAAAAATTCAAAAAAGCTGTTTCTATGGCGATTTTTTAACTTTTGCATATTTTTTTCTTTCAAAGAACACGAACCAGAGTGTCAATAATTAAGCACTTCATTTCAACCACCAGTTTTATACCATTCTTGAGTCTCCAGCAAATTTTATATTCTCTCCAGAAATTTCAAATTGCTGTGAGAGGTGCATTAATCAACTTCAGACTTTGGTTGATGCTTATTGAGCATCCTATGGATCATTTTAGAAGGGTGCCAGTTCAAATGGTGAATTTTTGACCAATTTGAACCTACTACAAGGCGTTTTTCTGTCAAGATATTGTCATGGCGTGCCTCCTACAAGATCACCCGATTCGAAAACAGGCTTAATCGTACAACTTTGGAGCCTCCAGCGAGTTTTTCATTTTCTCCAGAAACAAATTGCTCTGGTAGGGTCAAAAATGCACCCGTGGTCGGTTCTAAAGTTTATTTTTGCTTTTTCCTGAGTCATTTGAAATTATTAAAGATGATATAAAATTTTATGGAGACTTCAGAATGGCATGAAATCGGTGGTTTTTAATGACGAAAGAGAGTGATGGGAGTATAAAGTCAATTTGAGTCCCTTTCAGAACAATTTTGACTTTTGACAAAAAATTGCAAATTCATCGGAGGCTTCAGAATGGTCTAAAACTGGGAAGTAGTTGAAATGAAGTACTTAGTATGAAACCGCCGTAAGCAAATTTTCAGGGGCTAAGAGCTCATTTTTGAATTTTTTGGATAATTTTTCAACATTAAAAAAAATTTTAAAAGATTTTTTGGAGCATTTTTTAAACTTTTTCTTATACTTAATCATTTTTTTTCAAATTAAAAGTACCTATACCAGTGTAAGTAATTGTAATACTGGGGGAACCCATCGTGAAAAAATAGAAAAATTGCCACAAAATTTTTTGAAAAATCCATCAAAAAATTCAAAAATGAACTTGAGCAGCTGAAAACATTTGGTTATGGGGGTTTCAGGACATGTTCTTTCGATCTATCTGCGTTTTGTTCAAATTGTAGGGTACCAGTTCAAAGGTGCTAAAAAAGTAATTCAATTTTTATGGTGTTCAAAGGCTGAACGGAGGGGCAGGGCGGGGGGGGGTCAGAGGGGTCGAATCGAAAATTCAAATTAATATTGAAATCCAGTAGATATACCTTCAAATCAATAGCAATTAATATGGCATGCCACATTATTCTCCCCCCCCCCCCCTTAAAAAATAGAATTTAATCAAAACTGTAGGCTTTTGTGCCATTTTGAAAGTTAGTTTTTTGCATAGAAAATGAAAATGTGTCTTAACCGTGATCATTGTTAATTTCATGTGACAACTTTTCAACTTTTGCTCTCTTGAAATGTTGAGCTTTCACCTTGGAAGCCCAATATCAAATATTTCAAATTTAAATTACTGATTTTAATTATGGATTCCATCAGATTCCATTATTTATTCTCAATTCACTAATGAATCCATTCTAAAATAAGCCAGTTTCCAGTTTTGAGATATGTGCCTGTTCGTTCAAGGGAATTTTTGGAAGAGGAAGGGGGAGGGGGTGGGAACTCATATCAGCGCCTTCAACTTGATGAAAAATTATTGCGCAGATTCATTTGTGAAATTTTGGTCAAAATTATTGATAACCCTTGTGCCTTAATTCAAGAGTATCGAGGTAATTTTCTGGATTCGTCTACCTATTTAATAATTAGATCGCGAGAAAAAAGTCTTCGCTGCAGTTTTTCGAATTGTTGAATGGTAGCTTGAAACGTTCAAGTTTATCATGATGAAGTTGAGCTTTCACCTTGAAAATTCAGTTCTGAGATGTTCTAATTTTGATTACCAATTTTTGATCTCCTACTTGCTTACTTTTTCAAGCAGCCATGCGAACAGATTTGCTCCAAGTTCAATTAGTCTTGAAGTATGAGGCTTCAGAATCCGGAGCTCTCATAGAAAATTACAAATACCTGCATGAAAATGAAGAGCTCCTTCCCCCTCCGACCCCGTGGATTATTTGGACGATAATAATAATGGCGTTTAACGGAATAGGAAAAAATAAGTAAAATTACTGGAGGGAAGTTCCCAATTTAATTTTTATTTCAAGTTTAGATTAAATAAAAATCTCCTGTGAGATTCCATGTTCATTTTCTCCAATCTCCAAAATTACTATAATTGTTCAAATATCGCTGTAGGGTGTTCTAATTGATCTTCAAAAAAGGTTTTTCTTTTTCTGAAGGAGCTTCGATTCGAATTCGTGAATTTCATGAAAATAATCAACGGAAAAAGTATAGGGAAAAATAATCATCTTACTAAAAATTGCAGTACGAATTGATCAATCAAATCGGTATCATTCTTAACTGAGAAATTTCAGATAAAAATTATGAAAAATCGAGAAAATGTTCAAGACTGGTGCATTTTAAAGCTGAAAGCTCGAAATTTTTTTTAAAAAGTATGTACATCAATAAATTAAAATTACCCACTCAAAATTTTGTTTTCGCGAAAAATTAATACTATAGGTGGAGTTTTTTTAATAAATAGTTAAATTGAAATCACTTGTTCTTAAGTGACACTTTGTAAAAGAGGTTGTCTCGATAAAATTTCTAAAGCTTCGCCGCATAATTAAAAATTATCTGAAAAACTTGACGCAAAAAAGAAAAAAATATACGTTTTAATTTTTTAATTGCGATCGTATGTATTACACATACCTTAGGCTATATAAAAAAATACACGACATATCGCGTGCTGAATTTGAC
This sequence comes from Planococcus citri, assembly GCF_950023065.1. Lineage (NCBI taxonomy): Eukaryota > Metazoa > Arthropoda > Insecta > Hemiptera > Pseudococcidae > Planococcus > Planococcus citri. Next base: position 10,823,994 of record NC_088679.1, on the reverse strand, counting down.
TGAAAATTTTGACATTTCAACTCGAGTTGCAAATATTTAGGTAACGAGAATTTCCTGTAATTTTATCTTCTCATATAAGCGTCAACAAGTACACATCTATAGACCTACATGCTCTCGGTGTTTTTATTTTTCAAAAAAAAATAAATAAATATTACATCTATGTGTAGGTATACAATCGATTTGGTAATCGCAAAGCTCGTAAATTGTGGCGACGAGTTATTCATCCGCAATAAGGGAAGGAAATGAAAACACATACGCGTAATTTTCACTCATTAGCCTCAATTTTATTGGTCTAGAATGTGGAAGCGCCATCCTCGTATACGTAAACAAGCGTTGAGGTTGCGATTTTGAAAAGAAGAAATTTTTTGTTTATCAAAACGCAATGAACGTGTAGTAAACAGACTAGTATCGCGTCAATAGCAATAGCAGCGTAAACTTATTTGTATTTTGGCAAACATTTTTTAATGTGACATCGTTTAAGAGAACTATACGATTGTTTAAATCTTACCTCATCATTGATAATAAAGTTCGCGTATTGCGCGCATTTTTTTCTAATTAATTATTATTTTTTTTTTTTTCGTTATCGTATTTATGTACAATTGATTCGCGAAGTGCGAATTGAAAATCGTAGTGAAGAGGTTTTCACTCGACTATCGAATGTGTTACGATGAAAATGTTAATTGGTTGTTTTAAATTTTTTTCGTTGCAGAATACTTTTTAGCGTTAAATAAAAATATGAAGCAGATTGTATGCAATACGAAAGAATCAAGATGGAACGATTATCGAGCGGTGAGTTGATTGTTTTTAATTATTAAAAAAAAATTAAGATTACTCGATTAATTTTATTATATGGGGGAGTTTCCTCTTTAAGTGCTTCATGGAGTCGATTACCATAATCGATAGGTACCTCGAATCTTTCCTTCCGGTGTTTTAAATTCATCTTATATTTGTACTAACTCGTGACAATGAACTTACATTTTGACAAAACTGAATCATAAATCTCGAGTTATATTTTTAGACGTTTGAAGTTTTTTTTCTTCGGTACGTGTGCCCTCGTTGATCTATTTTTATCCCGCGAGAAGCTCGAAAACATCGAAACAATTTTTTTTTTCGAAAAAATTTCATAAAATGTATTCGCGTTGGTAAATATGCAGTATACGAGTATATGGGCTGAATTTGTGTTTTTTTTTGACAGAGATGCGATGTACTTAGACGCACACACGCGTTTCGGGTATATTTGTTCAGGAATGGTGGCGATAATTAAGTATAATTATGGTTATTATTTTTTACGCGTCAGTGAAATGGTAATCATTAAAAGTTCGAATGACTTTAAATTATACCCGCGCTTGTTTGGGAGAAAATTTTTATTCGACAGCTTGAAGCGTAAATTTGTAAACAGAATTTGACGTGTGGGCTTTGGAATTATCTTGTGCCCTTATAATAAAGAGTATATGGCTAACAAAGTGGAAATTATTTAAGCTAAAAAATATACCTACGTTCGTACTAATGTATCATTATAAATTGCAAGGGTAAAGAGGACAATTTTTTTTATCGTTTTGAAGATTTTTTTGAATCGACTTAATGCAGAATTATATGCAAATGGTGGTGTGGTGTGAGGGGGGGGGGTTTTTAAGATTTTTAAAAATATTTAAAAAGCTGAAATTTTGTAATTTTTGATTTAAAAAATCGTTAAATTTTTCTGCGAAGATGGTGAAGTAAAAGGGGTGAAATTCATCATTTTGAGTTCAAAGACATTTGATGATTTGAAGTGTAGTTTTGTACTTCTGAATTTCGAAATGAAAGAAATGAAAAAGTAGAGGAAAGAGACGTACGAAAGAGCTGAAAAAAGTGAAAAAAAATTAAAGAAAAATTAATTAATAAATAGGTACTAGAAACTATCAGAATATGGGCAGCCTCGTTTAGTAGGTAGATCTTATGCTATCAAAATTATATTTGAGAATTTCAACTTCTGTCCCTTCAATTTCCAAACCTGAATTTGGATTAAAAATTGAATCGGTTGGAATGAAAATGGACCAAGTCCATTTCTGGCGATTTTCACTTTTTCATCGATATTCACGTATCGAAGCTCAGAGGATCGACTGGCGTTGTCAGATTTTCGCGAAAGTGCCGAGAAAGTGATGTTTGGCAACATCGCATCAGCGTTTTGGGCGTAAAAATGGAATTTTTTCAAAAAAAAATTGAAAGATGAATTTTTTTTAAAATTTGTTGTATTGCGAAAAAGTAGGTATCTATCAAAAAACTTCGAAAAGTATCATTTTTGACATTTAAACGTATTTTTGTATTAAAAATAGACGATTTTCAAAAAAAAAAGAACAATTCAAAATTTGTAAAACTGCGATTAACAAAATCTTCAGTTTTTTCGACGTGTTCTGAAGTTCTGATATTTTCAATCGGGGTAGCTGGAAAAGTGATTTAATGTGATTTGGGTGTAAGTCCCAATTGAGTCTGAACTAAAACGAAAATTTTTTTGGTGATTGAGAATAGAAAATTCGTGTTTTGGGGTCCTTTTTCAATGACCAAAAGCGTTTACCTCGAAATTGTTTGGTTTTTGAATAATCAGTTTTTTGTGTCTCCTGAAAACTAGAAAAAGTGGACTTAGTCCCTTTCTATTCTCATCGATTCAATATCCCTTCAAGTGAATCGTGTTATCAAAATAATAACCCAGAAGCTCAGAACTGATAAAGAGAGGAGGGGAACGTGGTTGGATGGTCATTTTTTGGTTGAAAGAAGAAGTTGAAGAATTTAAAGCCTGTTATCAAAATTTTATCATTTTTTTTAACGAAGTAGGACTTTGAAAAAATAGTACGAGTATTTTCACACTTAGCTCTACATTGGACATTTTTTGGCCCAGTGGTACGAAATTTGGAATGCAAGTGAAGGGGACTCCCAGTAAGTAGAAATATCTCCAAAATTTTTTCATTTTTTTTTTTAGATTTTCTCAGGATAGGACTAAGAGGGATGGGGGATACGCTCACATTTTTTGCCATTGAAAATCAAAATATGCTTTATGTCTATGAAGCAGATATTTTTTGGAGAGCTGGGGGCTTGGAGGGCACTAATTCATGGGAACTTAAGAAGTGTTTCAGAGTTTTTTAGAGCCCTGAGTTATTAAGGTTCAGAATCTCAACCTTCCCGGACCAGAATTATTAATGTTTTTTTATCATTAGGTAACGATTTTAAATTAATGATACAGAAATTCTTTGAAGCCTACAGGTTCACATTTTTAGAACTCTTTGAAAATTTTTAAGAATTACATGTCAAAATTTCGTTCATTTTATGTTTTATTTTTTTAATTAAAAAGCCTGAAAAATGTTAAAATTTGTCAAAATTTCGTCTCATTTCACTGGGGTATCTACTATAATATCTAATTATTTTCACAATGGGCACGTTTTTGAAAAAGTGAGAGAAAATAATTTAAAATTCAAATTCAAAATTTTCAGAGCTTGATTTTTTTTGACAAAAAATGTGTTTAAAAAACCGTACATTTTTTGACTCGAACACTTTCATTTTAAAAGATTTTTTGTGAAACGATGAAAGGAAAGAAATATATATATTTTTTAAAAAGCTGATTCATTCGGCATATCTGTGAATTTCCAGCACCCCCCGGCCCCCTTCCTTCATATGGCTTAAACGACCAAACAATGGGTTCTTGTCAAAGTTTTTATCTATTAGTCTTAAAAACATCGCCTATTCGCTTTTGAGACCTTTCTGACCTCTGAAATCGATTTTGATGATTTTGAAACTGATTCTCACATCACCAGTGTGTTACGTGTTGATAAAAATTTTATTTATTGAAAATAAGTATTTTCAAGTATATTTCCTACCTTTATGTCAATTCACAGAATTTTACAAGTGGTAGGTAAAACCTGTCCAAGTGATGAAAAATCGTATTTCGACAACATTTTTCATCCTAGAGACAGCTCTATTCGTTAATTCTTTTATTTTCATTTCCATATCCAAATTTGGATTTGACGAATTAAATTACTTCAATTTTTACTCTTTTTGCAATGATTTGGCTAAATTTTGGAAAGCGATATCCCTTTCATAATGAAATCTGCCAAATCCCCCCTCCTCAGGAGTCAATTTTTTTTGAAAAAATTAAGCATTTTTGCGCTCTTGTTTCACACAGGCTTCTTTCTTCTTCTTAAACATACATTACCTATTGCTATATTCGTACACTATTCACTCAAAATACTACCTTCCAGACAAATTTCAGTCGCCGAAGTGCCTATATTTTTAAAAAAATGAATAAATAAATAGGTAGGTAAATGACATAGTTACATATTTGGTTTCTGCCGGCCGGAAAACTCGATTTTATCCCCCTCCCCTTACCTAAAAAACTGGGACAACAAAATTACTTGGTTCGGAACCAATTATCTCCCCCCCCCCCCACCCCTTCCTAGGAAAAATCCTGGGACCGCAACTCAGAAATTCAGTCAAAAAATACAGGTTTGAAAAATTTGGCAAAATAATTGCAAAAAAGTGCATTTTGAATCTATGATCCGTTATATCCACTTTCCAAGTAAAAAAGTGTTTTTTTTTCTAAAATTCGATTTTAAAAATTACAAAAAATTTTATGAGTAATTTTGAATCTTAAAATGGGTAATAACAGATTTGGATGAATTTTAACCAACTTCATTGCATAAGAGTTTCCAAGTTCCAGATACATTTCAGACCTCTTTTTCAATCTTTGGATTGACAGATTAGAAGCGAAATTGTATGGCACCTATCTACTACCTAGTTCTATAAATTTCTCAGATTGGGTAATCTGCTATAGAATTTTAACCAAAATTGAAAGACTTTGGGACAGAAATGGTGCATCTTTGAATAAAATGACCCCCCTCCCCCCCACAAAAAAACACAACAGTTTTTTCAATACATTTATCGAAAGGATCTTGAAAATGTCAAATCTGGATATTTTGCCCTGCTGACTTCAAGTTCAGTTAAAAATTTTATTGATTTAAAAGTGCAAAAATATTGATGAATGATGAACAATCGAAAATGTATTTATGAACGTTTTTCTCCTCAATTGATACTTATGTAGGTATGGTGAATCCACCCAAAAAACACATTCTTATAAAATTTTCACGGAGTGACTGAATTTTGCTATATTGAGACTATTTTCATAACAGAAAATTTAAAATGACCAAAATGTCAACAAGAAATGAATCGAAAAAAGAATTAACACATTTCTCAATATCCTTGATCAAAAATGAAACGATCGTGGCATGTTATCTGAGGAGGAGGAGGGGGGGGGAGGGGGTAAATAGTCGAAACATGATTTTTTTCGGATCAAGTTACACGTACATGACACCTGAAGTGCATTAGAGCCCTAAATCACTTGGAGGCGTTAATTTTTTCACAAATTTGGGGTGAGAAAAAAGGGATTGAATTTTTTGAAAAACTCTCGATTTGGAAAATAACAAGTATGATTTTGTGAGATGAGAAATAACTGAAAAAAAAATTGTAAAAAATAGATTCCTGAACATCACAATTTTTATCTATGATTTTCAATTTGCTCATTTTTTTGCAATATTTTGCAATTTTTTGTTTAATTTGAGCCCTCATAAGCTTCCTCTTGTTACTCTTATCGCAAAATTTACATATCCAACTCGATTCAACCCCAAATTTACGTAATGCAATTTGTTATTTTCAAGAAGACCCTATTTAAATTGCAATGTTTTCAAGATAGGTTCTCGAAACTAGGTCATCTTGCTATCTCACTCGAGGTCTCTCGATTTATGATCCAAATTAATCTTTCGAGAGATAAGGGTGAAATCTGGATCAAGATCTCTCGATACCATTACGACGACGAGAAGAAAAACAAACTCGTGTAGTCACATCTCATTGCTTTTGAAAAAAATATGTACTTACTCGCCTAGATACCAAATTGTTGATTTCGAGTGCGCCAACGCCACGCCGTAAAATGAATGTTATTAAATTTTCATTTCGTGTCCCGTTTACAATACTTATTATACGGAATGCGCCGTAAAAATACTCATTAATTATTATTTGGCAAAGATGATAACCTATCTATTCGGTAATACGTTATAAATTTTGCCATATTGTAAGTACTTGCGTATGTGACTACGTCAATAGTTCGAGCGGTGTTGCAAAACTAAAGCTCAAAGCTTCACCTTTGAAGTACCTACACCAGTATCTATGTCTATGTTCGACGTGTGCTGCATATTTTAACTCGTCGAAATCGTCGATTAGGATTAATTAATTGCATATAGTGGCACTGGCACACACGAGTACAGATACGATCGAAGCACCTACCGACCTACCTACTGAGTATTTTCTCAATGCAAATCGTCCCCTATCAGTGGCAACGTGCTCGATAAAATGGAATTTTATAAAGTGATTTTACGAACGATGGGGTTCGGGTATATTATAATGGATCCTCTCGAGGTCAGTTCTGTTTCATTTTTTTTTTTTTTTTTTTGAATAGGGTATTCGTCCGCAGTGGATTTGAAAAAAATGTGTCAATTTTTTTCGTCTTTGATCTTGGTGGAAATTTTTAATTAAAAAGTTCGTCGACTTCATAGAAACTAGGAAGTGACGCGAACATCTCGTAATACCTTAACTTGAGATATTTTGTCGTCTTATTACGGGGACTACGCGGTTACAAGTATATTATCTTATCGTGCATTATGTGAGACAGAAACGAGAAAAACAAAAAGAAGAAAAATAAGTGTATTTTTATAAACTACGAAATGAAATTTTTACTACGTCAACAAAATTATATTTCACGTTGACACACCTTCTTTATGTACTTACTACTTACAGTGTGAGTACTTGTGCCATATTTAAAATACTCGTACGTATGAAAAAAAAACCAGCTGAAATCTTAATACCCTACTATGAAGTGTATGGTCGTAAGCCTACTTTATCAGTCTACATATCAAATAAGAAATAAGAAATATTGTTATCTAATCGTCGTCAACGTCCCTGACGTCACTCTTCATTAAGATTTCAACAAGTTTCGGTATTTTGATTGAAAAATTTTTATGCGTATGAGGTGTGTGTTTGTTTTGATTGTGACGCTGATGATGAGTGATGAGATGGATTTATTTTCTCTTCGTCTCGTTCATTTGAGCTTTAAAATTATTGATTAGAGTACATATCGGTTTCTTGTATTCAATCGAGATGATTCAAATGTTATCAAAAAAAAAATAGTTTTTTTTCCCTGTTTGATAATTTTTTTGCATTTTTCTTCCGGTAGCGTTCAGTTGATAGAGATCTCCGATCTCACGTGAGACTTTTTTTTTCTAGTTAAGAGACTCCTTCGAAGCTTGTTTTCATTTCATAAGGAAAAGTGTAGGTACATATTAACAGATAATTATACTTTTAGGAAATTCGATTTCAAATTAAGCCTATCCTCCTACAAAAAAAAAAGAAACAAAACAAAACAAAAATTGGAATAAAGTCTCGTACTCTGATTTGGAGCATGCAAAATTTGAAATTAGGTACTTAGTTCAAAATTAAGCTTATTTTTTTCTTCCCAAAATGGTCGTTTGGAGAATAGGTATAGTGATTTTAAACGGTCGAAAAAGACTTCTGTGAAACTGATCGAAATACTCACATTCGTAAAGACCACTAATTATTCAAGTTTACACATTCTGAATTTCATTTAGACCATTTTTATGACAATTCCAAAATTGGAAAATCTAAAACTTGCCCAAAGGCTCCAGAATTACTTGAAATCATCACAAATCGATTTAGAAGGTCAAAAATAGGGCATAAAGAAAATTTTGGACTTCCTGTATGTATTTTAATTTTACTGATTAATATTTGATTTTTCGTGGAAAATGGGTCAAATTCGAATTTTCAAAATTCCACCAGAAATCATGAAATTAAATGAACCACCTTGAAGAAGTTTGAGCCTTCGCACTTTTGAATTTCTGGTGATAATTTCCTTATTCTTTAAAAAGTTCATTTCAAGATGTTTCAGTAATTCTTGATACTATTTCAAAGTTCTAAAAGAAGGAGGATGTTTCAACATTCCCAAATTTTTCAATGAATAATGTGTAAAGAGAAGAATGACTAGAATGAGAAAAAGAGCAGAGATGGTAAAATTTATCATAAGCACTAGGTAGGGATTTTCTAAGAATTATTCCCTAGGGAGGGAATATTTCTCTTCTACCTGACTAGCTCCGAGAGTAGGCTTTTAGATCCTTAACAGTCTCAGCGACATCAGAATGGTCTCAAAGTGAAATAAAACACCTTGACAGAACAGTCTATACACATTTAATGATGTAATTATTAATTATAAACACTAAACAGTCTTGCAAAAGTAAACTAAATAAATATTATATTAGAATAAATATTTATCTCGTGTGTGAGCAAGGCGAATACTACCTTGCTGACTAGATAAATTACAATGTTCACAGGAAAACCTGGCAATTGCACAAAAAGGTATGGCAGATCAATTGGAGGTACATTAAAATCATATCTCTAGCCTAAAATATTGAATTAATGACTGTTAAACACACACCATTTCAATATTTTTACGAGTAATTGAAGATGGGCGAATGCAACTCATTGGAAAGGTGTTTCACCCCCCCCCCCCTACACTGTACACGTTGACTGTCTCTCCCTTGCATCCCCTAATACTAGATGAAGTAGCAGCTATTAGTAGAAAGACAACATGTAAAAATTGGGTACATCTCTTCTATGTCTGGATGATAGAGAGATGATCCGAGAAACCATAAATTAAATTGACATCACGTTAATTTACGTTAATTCAAACACATTAACCAATAAATAGAAACACCACTATTAGGGGATGAGGGTGGGGGTGGCCCTCGCCTGCCTTCGTATTTTCACCACTGACAAAAAGCATTAGCTTACTTGAGTCACTAAACTAGAAGTGGTTCTCGTTGGTCTTGGATCTTCGCATCGGACCAAAGATCTAAAGAATTTAACTACAGTAAAAGCTCGTTATAACGCTCTTCAAGGGACCGGAGAAAAAGAGCATTATAAGCCGAAGCGCGTTATAACCAAAAGTCTCATTTTAACGCTGATTAGCGTTATACCGTGAATTCTCGTTTTAAAGCGAAAAAATCATTATAAAGGAAGTGGAAACGAGAACTTTATTTTGAATTTGAACAACTGTTCCAGGTGGAAATGAAAAAATCTGAAATTTCACTGTGATTTTGATATAAATGATTTTTTGGCAAAATTTTGCCATAAATGATAAAAGTTCTTTTTTGCTTTTTTAAAAATCAAAACTACAAAAATTGCAAAAAAAACTGTTGTTGCGGCCCAAATTTTCAGAAAGTGATAATTTTTTACACATGAGTAAGCTGTATTTTGCAAAAAATGGGTTTTTGTTGCTAAAATTATGAAAAAAATGTGATTTTTCCTGAATTTTTGAGCGTTAAAACGTGATTTATAATCGCTCATGAGCGTTATATCCCGATTAATTTTACATTGGTTTAAATGGGGATGTCAAGGGACTGGAAGGAATCAGTGTTATATCTGAAAGTGTTATAACGAGCTTTTACTGTAGTATACCTGTTTTTCCCACTCTTATGGAAGAATTACACTAATATTTCCCCCAGAGGAATTACGCCACTAACCACCTATGGTGGTTAAGGCACTCCTGCTCATCACAAATGAAGTTATGATTTTTTTCAAATTATATGGTACTTAACATTTCAACCCCTTCCCTCCCCTCTTCTCATCAATTTTGAGTCTCAAATGTCTTATTGAATGGTACTGTTTTTTTTTGTTGTCGATTCCTTTATAAGCAGTAGGTCTGTTGGCCTGTCTGCTGCGGTGTGGAACCTGTTGAGGATGAGCCTGAGGTATCAGTGAGTCTCCTCCTTGGTCTCCCTCTGCTTCTCTTCCCCGTTGGTGTAGATTGGAGGAGCTGTTTTGGTGATCTTGTTTCCTCCATCCTTTTGACATGATTTCTCCAATCTTTCCTATACTGTTTTATCTTCTTCATGACTGGCTCCACTCTGAGATCTGCTGTTATTTTCTCAGATGGGACTGTGTCTCTGAGAGTCACCCCTGCCGTTCTCCTCATGAACTTCATCTCCGCTGCCGTTATTCTTCTTTTATCAGATTTCTTCAGTGCCCATACCTAGCTTCCATAAGTCATCATTGGTATTGCTAGGGTTTTGTACACCTTCAATCTTGTTTCTTTTCGCACCTTACTGCTTCTCAGGGTCCTATTTATCAGTCCTGTGACTCTCAGGAACTTTGCAATCTTTCCACCAACATCTACTTCTCCCTGGTATGATATTGTGTTTCCCAGGTAATTGAAATTATTGACCTGTGATTTTTCCATTTATTACAATCTTGCTTCTTACTGGCTCCTCTCCTTTGAAGGCCATTGTTTTTGTTTTCTCTGATGATACTTTTTTAATGCTTCTACTGACTAAAAGACCAAATAATTACAGCATGATGTCAAACAGTCCTGCTAATCCTGCTACGACTGCTTTTATCTTTCATACTTTTTATCAAAAAGGGTTGTTTTTTTTTCTGCCGGACTTTGAATTTTTCGATTCATCTCTCTCCTTGTGGAATTTTGAAAAAATTTGAATGCAGAATCCTCAATTTGTCAACTCGCAATTCTGAATTCAAAATTTCCAATTTTCTGAAAGTCCTCATTTAGAAAATGAAAAATTACAAAAATTTTCCATTCTCGCTTTGCTTGGTTGAAGACACTAGCTTCTCCTCTCTTATGAAGTTATGAGTCATTTTAGAAGAACAAGATTTCATAAATTTTATTGAGAAAATCCTGATGCTCTAATCCGAAAATTGTTCAATTTCAAGAACATTTTACGCCCTTGTTTTGTTGAATATAAACATATTTCTTTCCAGGAGGAATTTTCAAGGAAGACATTTTAATATTTTTTCTCAAGAGAAATTGAAGCCCCTGCGATAAAAATGCTCATAGATTTAAAAAATTTAGAAAAAGTAAAATTGCATTGGTAAGGCTTGAAATGTCTGAAAACACCGGAAAAATCTTCCACCCACACTGAAAAAAAATCAAAAATTGCTATACATTTTTTTTATCGAATATCTACCTTTCAAAAATCTTTTGAATAAGCTCTTTTCATAGAGAACCCTTTTTTAAATGTTGGCCGTTACCGGTATGGAGCTCCTAAACGGGGAAAAATGAAATATGAAAGAGGGAACATTTTTCAACAATTTTTCGTGCAAGACATATCAAGTATTATTCGTATTTTAAATTATAACGAAAAGTGACGGTTTTCGTTTAATCCGGAGATGATTCTAAAACCCAACCAAAGACCATTACTCTCATACAGAAGGTCAATAAACGGGCAGCACCGCCCGCGTGCTTTCTTCATTGCTAAAATAAGCCGTTTATCGGTGTTAATTGAAGACAGCACGCTCGTGCCAAAGTGATAATCGCTCGAAAGAAGTAAAATTGGCGTAAAAATTAAAATTTCTTTTATCGATGCTTGTACATAATGTAGGTGCTATACATATTTCTCTCTCTTGTTAAATTATACGATTACGCCTACATTCCTATACGTGCGTACCTACTTATGCACGCTAATCTCAAATCAGTAATTTAGCGTGTATTACAGACGAGAGATGCCTGATGCAACCTTCACGCTGACGAAGAGTCGCGTCGGTTCAATAGGCGATTTAAATAGTTATCATTTTTAAGAAAAAAATTTGCTTTTCGATCAATTAATTATTGGTAGTATGATAGGAAAATGGGACCTTGTAATGTAAAATTTTATTCAATTAGGTACCTATCGTAGGTCTAGGTAGATCGATGTATTAAATATGTAATATATAGATAAGTAAATAGGTACCTAGATATACTTAATTTGCAGTGTTTTACAGTTGGTATATAATTGCTAATACTTAAATTTTGACGCTTGTTTGATGCAGGTCATTGCTACCTTTATAACGCATTTGAATTCGATAAATGTTGGCATGTGTCAAGGATATTCGGCTATTCTTCTTCCTCAGTTACTTAATCCTATCGACGATACAGATGATGTGTTGATGATCAATTCGGAAGAGGCATCTTGGATAGGTAATTAATTGATTACTTATACCTAGCTATAATAATGGGATTATTTGAACTCAAGAATCACAAATATTACTCGTATAGTTTTTAATATTGAATGATTCATGAACTTGAACGATGCTCGCAATAAACTTTATAAATTGAAAAAGAAATCTGTGTAGGTCCATCGTAGGTACCAATGTCGTGTTCCAATAATTTTAAAAATTTTCTTTCGGTTTATCTCTTGTCAAGGATGACATGAGGGAGGGGATTTGTTCTTTTTCGGCAGTAGAAATTTCTGGTCAATATTGCTTGAGATTGCTGCAATTTGGAGAAAACCTGTTTACAATGTTTTAATGATACCTACTTGGGAGTAGGGAGTAATTTCAAGAATATTTGCCTAAAATTTGGAAAGTTCAAAATCCAGCTTTTTTGAGAGCTCAACTTTCAAAACATTGCCCAATTTTAGACCTATATAATTTAAAAATTAAAAAAAATCAAGGAAACATACATTTTTATGATATTTTTTACAATCATGAACTTTTCGTGAAATATGCAAAACCAGGAAGGGGAAGGGACGGATGTAAGATCCAAAATTTCGGTCAAAATGAAAAAAAAATATCAAATAAGTGTCATGGAATTCAAAATATATTTTTTCATAAGTTTTTAAAAGCGCTTAAAACTAATATCGACTCGGTTTTTTGATTTCATTCCTTCGCCGTCTTCCATTGGCGGCCAGAATTTCCTGAAAATTGAAAAGTTCAAAATTGTTTTTTTTTAGAGATTAATTTTTCAAGAATTTACCAAATTTCGAAGCTATAGGTAATTTGAAAAGTTGAAATAAAAAATCCAGGAAATATACATTTGTATGATACTTACAAACAAGAACTTTTCGTGATGATATTCGTAAAATCGATGGAGGGGGAGGGGGGTACAAAGTCACAAAATTTTGGTCAAAACGCAAAAAAAATGTCAAATTTCGGTTTTTAAGAACGCAGAATACGAATATCAACTCATTATTTCGACTTAATATCGATTTATTTTATTGATTTGATCTTCCCAATGCTCCCAATCAGCCTCAAAAAGAATTTGTTGAAAATTTAAAAAATTGTGACATGATTGAGTAAGTATAAATGGGGATTAGGGTGCGCAGTGAGGTATTGGAGGGGCCAAATCAATAATAAAATAAATTAATATTCGTATTCTGCAGCACCCTCAAAATCCTGATGAAACATACGTCACATGATTTTTTTATGCAGTTTTCAGGAAAATGGAGGGGAAGGGAGGGGGGTCATTAGGGAGGTCGAATCAAAAAATCGAGTTGATATTCGCATTCAGCATCCTCGAAACCATAAGAAATGATATGTCACACGATATTTTACTTTTTTTAGATTTTGACTAAATTTTTTGGACCAATGGCGACTTTGAAGGAGCCAAATCGAAAAAATAAGTTGATATTCGTATTCAGCGCTCCCGAAAACGTAACAAACCATGTGTCACTCGATTTTTTTAAATTTTTAAGTAATTCAGGGTGATTGGTGAGGGGGTTCGAGGGGTCAGATCAAAAAATCAAGTTGATATTCGTATTCAGCGCTCCCGGAAACGCAATAAACCATATGTCACACGATTTTTTCGATTTTCAGGAGATTTAGGGTGTTTTGAGAGGGGGTTCGAGGGGTCAGACCGAAAAATCAAGTTGATATTCGTATTCAGCGCTCCCGAAAACGCAACAAACCATATGTCACATGATTTTTTCGATTTTCAGGAAATTTAGGGTGTTTGGAGAGTGGTTTGAGGGGTCAAATCGAAAAATCAAGTTGATATTCGTATTCAGCGCTCCCGAAAACATATGAAACGATATGTCATACGATATTTGGTATTTTTTTACTTTTTGGCCAAAATTTTTGGACCAATGGTGACATTGGAGGGGTTAAATCGAAAAATCAAGTCGATATTCGTATTCAGAGCTCCCGAAAACATATGAAACGATATGTCACTCGATATTTGGTATTTTTTTACTTTTGGCCAAAATTTTTGGACCAATGGTGACTTTGGAGGGGTTAAATCGAAAAATCAAGTTGATAGTCGGATTCAGCGCTCCCGAAAACGTAAAAAACCATATGTCACACGATTTTTTCAATTTTCAGGAAATTTGTGACAAATGAGGGGGGGAGTAGTTGAGGGGTGAGACCGAAAAAATAAATCGATATTCGTACTTGAAGCTCTCGAAAACGTGTAAAACGATATGTCACACAATATTTTACTTTTTTTTACATTTTGACCAAAATTTTCGGAGTCGCGTGCCTTCTCCCCCCTCCCCCCCCCCACGGTTTTGCGAATCTCATCACGAAAAGTTCATATTTTTAAATTTATAGCTCCAAAATTAAGCTAGCTTTTGAAAATTGAGCTTTCAAGAAGAAAGGTCACCTTTAAATTGAAATTTTTGAAATTATCCTCAAGTACATACGAGTAGGTACATTGAAATCGCTGAAAATGGATTTCCTTCAAGTTTCAACAATCTCGGGCAATCAGGCTCCAAATTTGAGCTTATGACAAGACGTTTCAACTGCTAAAAAAACAACCTCCCCCGTCCCACCAGCCCCAAGAGAAGTTGGGAGCCAACGGTGACAATTTTCCTTCTTTTCTAGTACCTGAGAAACCTAGGTACAAAAAAAAGATGTGGAGCAAAATCGGAGAAAATAATCCCAAAGGCTAAAACGTGTCTGATTTGACCTGGACGATCCTTTTGTGATTCTTGAGATTTTTTTCATCTTTTTCATACTTGTACCTACATTTTATCTCCGGCAATTTCATTAATATTTTTTTTTTCGTTACAGCCAGTTTGGGAGTATTATCAAATCCAGTCGGAGCCCTGCTATCTGGACTGTTGATGGACGCATGTGGTCGAAAGACAACGATTCTATATACAACGATTCCTTTCGTATTCGGATGGACAATCATAGGCTTATCAGAAAATCTTTATACGTTATGTTTAGGCAGATGCATATCCGGCTTAGCAATAGGTACGGTATTCGAGACCCTCCTACTTCAATTCCCCCCTCTGTGGTTATTTTCTTCATTAACTCGATGAATTTTCGTTTATAGGTATGTCATCATCGTGTTACGTTTACGTAGCGGAAATCAGCACCCCATCTAGTCGTGGTTTTCTCTCAGCATTTGGTCCTGTATTCGTATCATTGGGTGTACTGGCGGTGTACAGTCTCGGTTACATCCTGGACTGGAAAACATTAGCGTTCATATGCTCGATAACGGCTGCGTTATCGTTCGTAGCCATTTTGTTCCTACCAGAATCTCCGTCTTGGTTGGCAACAAACGGATCGTTGGATGAGGCGACCAAAGCTCTGTTATGGTTCCGTAAAGATCAATCGGCTACCGATAATGAGCTAGCGGATATTCTGGAGACGGTGAAGATATCTCGTAATACTAAACCTCGGTCTGTCAAAGAACTCGTACAGTATTGTCGACGAGGAGCTGTTTGGAAACCATTCCTTATTCTGGTGGCTTTCTTCGTCTTCCAAGAGTTATCTGGGATCTATATCGTGTTATATTACGCGATCGACTTTTTCGACCGAGCTGGTACACATTTCAACGACTACATTGCCTCGATTATGGTAGGCTCGCTCAGGTTCCTGGTCAGCATTGTGGGCGCCGTTTGTATACAGCATTTTAGCAGGAAGATCATGGCTACTACGTCTAGTTTATTTATGTCGATTAGTATGGCTGTGGCGGCCATGTACGAGCATTGGTATTCGGAGATGGAAATCGATGCCAGGCCTTTGGTGTGGATACCTTTGGTGAGCATTTTAATCAACGTATCGGCCAGTATGTTGGGTATGCTGCAGTTGCCTTGGTTAATGATTGGCGAATTATTCCCGTTGACGATTCGAGGCACGATGGGAGGTTTGGTGTCTTCGTTAGCGTATCTGTTCATCTTCGTGACGGTGAAATTCTATCCGGCCATGTTGCAACATTTGAAAGTCGATGGAACCATGTGGATGTTCTCGATAGCTTCGTTTTTGGCCATCTTTTACGTCATGGCGTGTCTTCCAGAAACCAAAGATAAGACTTTGTTTCAAATAGAACGCGCTTTCATGAAATCCGAATCGGGCGAAAGCAAAGAAAACCTACCCAGTAGTATAATTACTCAAAATACCGTACCAACGATCAGTATATCGGTAGAATGTAAAAGGATATAAGTTCATTAGTACAGTACTCGTACCTAGAGAGCTAGGTAGTCGAAAGTGATTAATTTTTTTTTTAAATACGTCACGTATATCGTGCGAACTGATTTACTTTATACGTGTCTGTGTATTTAAAATTTAAAATTCTAATGCGTATGGATCTATAACAACGATCGTCATCTGTTGAGTAAATTATTTGAGCAAACATTAAGGTATTTGCGAAATTTCTATACCTACACAAGTATGAAGACTTGTACACAACCATTTTGGTTCATTTGCTTCCTTGTTTCGAAGTTATTATTTAAACAACACGTTGCCTCTTTCAAACATATTTTTTTTTTGGTTGCATTTTTCCTCTTTTTTTCTACGTCATAAAAAGTGTTTATGGTTACAGGGAGCGTGAGACTTGAGAGAATAAGGAGAAAATTGTGCGTGAAGAAGATAGGTATGAGTGTTAATTAAAAGTATTGTACGTAAATGGATTATGTGCATTTTAAGTGTTTATAATTTTTATTTATTTGTAATATTATTTTGGGAATTTACGTATCCCATTTGGTTCCTATTTTTATATTATGTACGTAGATGTAGCTTATGTAGTCGAGATTTATGTAACTGTTAATCATATTAAGGTATACTCGTACGTTGAAATTAGAGCAAAAAATATAAATGTGAGTACTCGTATGATTAATGGTTACCTTTTTGTAGCGTAATACCAAGCAACAAATGTGATAATATATGGTTTATTTATTTGTATTACTTGATAATATTCTAAGTGTAAGATTTGTTATTGTAATATTTCATAAGTCATAACGTACATAAGAATTATGTACATTTTGTTTATATATCTGTGTTGTGTATGCGAAACTTTAATTAAAGATTTTTCAATTTTTATGTCCTTCGTCAATTTATAATTTCCTAATTTAATCAATTACGATTGTAATACACTTGAGTATTCGTTCTTACAAACAGTAGCCAGGAAGTTTTGAACGAATGAGAAAATCTGATTAAATGAAATCTGCGTCGATCCCCTACCTATTTTAAATTGTCAAAAATTCGCACAAATCAAAAATTAATTTGGCCAACTGAAATTCTAGTTTTTTGGGATCAAACCTTGCTTTTTCTAAAAATTAGATACCTCGAGAAATTCCCTTGTCAATTTCGATTGCACAGTTTCGAATACGGTTATCTTTTTATGAAAAAAAAATTGAGCTGCATTACACCTGTACTTGATATAAATGAGCTCAAAAAATTGCATACTGACGAAGAATGAATTGCAAGACATTCTTGCAATCCTACCAACTAGTAAGAGTGATAATATATCTCCTGCATAGTATCCAACTGCTACTTTGATTATTCTGTTGTTATGGTAATCACGTATGTTTACATTGGAAGGAGCAAGTCTTCTTACATTTCAACAATTAATAATAATTCCAATATGTCACTTCGTATTACAGAAGATTTAGAAGAAAATGAAACCGAAGCAAAAAAAGGATTAGAGTTAAGGTATCAAATACATTTTATTTATTTATTTTTTATAAATCTGTACGATTTGTGTTTTGAATTTGTTTCAGGATAACGAAAGAAGTTCTACGTAAGCACTGCATAAAACACGATCTGTACACAACACCTCATCTAAACGACGTTCTCTATTTACATTTTAAAGGTAGTTAACGATATTTTACTTTTTATTTTTTCAAGTCAACTTCCACGTAGAACATTATATTTTATCAACAATAACTTCATTTTCAGGATATAAATACATAAAGAACTTGGAAGACTACACCGGACTAAAATGCCTGTGGTTGGATCACAATCGAATCGAAAAAATTGAGAACCTCGATTTCTTGAAAGATTTAAAATGCTTATATCTGCATTCGAACAAAATCTCCAAAATCGAGAACTTATCCGGCTTGCAGAACTTGGACACGATTAACCTATCGAATAATTCGATCGCTAAATTAGAACACTTGGGTAATTTTCAATCACATTTAGAATATAGGCTATTAAATTTTATAATGGAAATTGTTCAAAAGTCCAAGGGGTGCCTATTAGATGCGTCAGCTCGTCAGGGTTAGAAATAATAACTCGGTATCATTTTTCATCGTATATAATTATCGACTGGGACTGAATAAAAATAGAGCATTGTTCTATGCGATGGAAAATATTTTATAGCTACACTTGTTTAAATCTAAATTTGCATATTGATGTTGCAGACTCGTTGCCAAATTTGTGCTCGCTGTACATAACGAATAATAAATTACGAAGTGTTGAAGATATTACAATTCTAAAAGATTGTAAAAAGTTGAGTATTCTTGATGCGGCCAATAATAATCTGGAACATGAGGATATTTTGCAAGTAAGTATAATGACGACTGTAGTAGTTCTTCGGGAAAATAAAGGAATCTAGAGAGTGGGTAAAAGTTCGATATTAAAATCTGAAAACAATGTTTTAGATTTTTAGAGTAATGCCAGCTTTGAAAGTGCTGACTCTTATTGGTAATCCTGTTGTATCTACGAAGAATTATCGAAAAAATTACATCAAATCTTGTGTAAGTTCTTTTTTTCCTTCAAAAAATTAATTTAAATTAAGATTAAAAATTTTAGGTAATATAGCTGTGGTTTTTGGCTACTGTAGTAACTCGAGCATAAATTTGACTTTTTTATCTCGTTTTTTTCCCTCAGCTTTCACTTTGAGTAAAGTAAAAAATTATGATTTTTGTTGTCAGGGAACTATGAAAACTTCCTTTTACACTTCAAATTCAAATTCAAATTCTTTATTTGAGATACATGCGGCAGCATTACTGCCATCGTATCAAGTTAAGCATGTAAATACACAGAATACAAATTTCAGCTTTAAAATATAGGATAAAAAAACTTGATTAAAACATAAAAGATGAAGATTTAAAACTATGGGTACATAAAATCTAATCCAGGTTATTTCAAAAAATTTGAACTCTTATTGATCCGGGGAGCTGAGATATTCTTCCAGGGTATAATAAGCCCTAGTTATCAGCCATTCTTTCAGGACATGTTTGAATTTTTTTGCAGTTGGCTGGTTTTTTACACTCCCTGGAATCCGATTATATACTTTTGCAGCAGATGATACAGTGCTACTCTGGAGAAGTTTTGTGCGGTGGTGGGGAGTTATGAGGTTACCTCGTGATCTGGTACTGTATGGATGGGTAATTTTTGGAAAGGTTATAACCCCAGTATAAACCATGAGAGATATGTCCAGAATATATTGTGATATTGTAGTGAGAATTTTATTATCAACAAAAGTGGGTCTGCATGTTTGTCTTAGAGGTAGTTTATAAATTGTTCTTATCGCACGTTTTTGTAGTGTGAGTATTTGCTTGACATAAGATGCATTACCTCCCCAAAAAACTACCCCATAGGCCATTGTAGAGTGGAATAGTCCAAAATATGCAAGTCTGCGAGTTTTTTGATTTGTAATTTGGCGTAGCTGAAAGAGTAAAAAGTTTATAGATGACAAACGACTGGTTAATTTAGTGATGTATACATCCCATTTTAAATTGCATTGAACATCAACCCCTAAGAACTTTGCAGCACAAGAGACATTAGGTAGAGTTGAGAGAGTTTCTGCTACCAGGTCTGCCTCCTTGGGGGTTACATTGAAAGGCACTGTTACTGTTTTTTCCAAGTTTAAGCTCATGCAATTTGCGTTAAACCAGCAGACCAAGTTTTTGAGAACATGTTCTGTTTTTTTAAGCAGTGTGTCCCAGCTACCACCTTTTAAAAACATAGTTGTATCATCTGCAAACTGGGTTAGAAGTGCATTAATGTAAGTTGACAAATCATTAACATAGAGAATGAACAATAAAGGTCCAAGTATGGAACCTTGGGGGACTCCTTTGTCTATTATTTTCTCTTCAGAAAAGGTGTAAGTCTCACCATTTTGGATTTTGACTATTTGTACCCTATTTTCAAGGAAGGATTTCAGCCAACTGTGGATTGGACCCCTTATTCCATATTTTTCCAACTTTCCCAGTAGAATTCTGTGGTTCATGGTATCAAAAGCTTTCGATAAGTCACAGAATATTGCCAATGAATTTTCACCCTCTTGGCCAGCTTGGAGAATTTTGTTCAATAAATTAAATATTGCTTTGGTGGTGTTTTTTCCACGACGGAAGCCAAATTGTGTTTCACTTAGAATGCTGTTAGCTGATAGGAATCGTATCAGTCGATTATACAACAGACGCTCAAAAATCTTTGAGAATACTGGTGTTACAGAGATGGGCCTATAGTTGTTTAGATTTGATTTTTCTCCTTTTTTATGTACAGGGGTTACAATACTTGATTTCAAGCTTTCTGGAAATTTTCCCTGATCTATGGAGTCATTAAAAAGTTCAGCAAGTATATGAGATATGTAGCGATCAGCTTGTTTGATAATACCTACATCTAAACCATAACTATCCCTAGAGTTGGAATTTTTGAGACCTTGTATGACATTAGAGACTTCAGCTGCAGTAGCTGGTAACACAAATATTGAGGAATCATTAGCTAGAATAAGGGATAATGGGTCCAATGTTTGAGAAGAATTAACTAAGGGTAAGGACGCCCAATTCCGACCAGTGCCTAATCCTGACCACCCTTTATATCTCGCAGGGTTGTACAAAAACGTGTTTTTTTTAAAAAAAACAAAAAAAACGTTTTTTTTTGTTTAAAACGTTTTTTTTGTTTTAAAACAGTTTTTTTTCTTGTTTAAAACTATGTGTTTAAAACGCGTTTTAAACACGTTTAAAATGTGTTTTAAACACAAATTCATTTGTTTTGGGTTCATCAGACATCAATTTTTAAGATGTGACGTCATAAAACAGCTATAAAGCTCAAGAAATATTGAAAAATTGGAATCAAAACACAAAATTTGTCTCTAAAAATACCGTTTGTTCAATTTCACTTTCTTTCAACAAGAAATTTAAAAAAACGTGTTTTTTTTAGGAAATCGGAGTTGAAAAAAAACACGTTTAAAACAAAAAAAACACTGTTTTAAACGGTTTTAAATGGATTTTTTTGTTTAAAACATCGTTCTGTTTTTTTTCAGTTGTTTTAAACGTGTTTTAAACATGTTTAAAACAAATAAAACATTTTTGTTTTAAACATGTACAACCCCGATATCTCGTCTGTTCTTAGCGCTACCTATTGGAAAATGGTATAAACGTGTTCCTCTATCACAGACGATTAATTTGAGACATACCCGGCCGCTGTAGAGCCAAACCTCGCGAAATAAATCCAAGTTGAAGAAATTCCATGTTCAAAAAATTGTTTTCCCACATTTTTCGTCGCCAAAATTTTTTAATTAGTTTTGAATAATTTTATGGTTTTAAATACGTTTTGTAATGGTTATTGACTGAAGATTCCGATGATATAGCCGCTTTTTTAATCCATCAAAGGTATGTATAAAAAATTTTCACGTAAGTGTAAAATGGTATGGGTCTCCTAATCCCGACCACCCATAAGATCATGTAAATTCTTCAGGGTGGTCGGGATTAGGGTACCAAATTCATTATTCAAACAGTCATTTTTGAGGTGCCTCGGAAGAAAATCCCAAAAAGCCATAAAGCATTATTCTATAACCCCAAAATTTTAATATGAGTTGGGGGAAGGTTCAATCTATCTTTTAAGCCATTTACTGTATTTTCATGTGAAATAGTATTTTATTGGTTGCTGCACTTTCAAATGTGGTCAGAATTAGGATACCCAACTTTTTGGAGGTGGTCGGGATTAGGGTACCAAAATTTGAAAAATCATTTTTGAGATGTTGCGGGAAAAAATTCAAAAAAAATATTAAGAATCATTCGTTTACGCCAAAATTTTGATATGAGTTAGGGGAAGGTTCAACCTATCTTTTAAGCCATTTCCCATGTTTTGAAGTGAAATAGTCTTTGATTAGTGGCGGTTTTACTAAAAGTGGTCGGTTTTGGGGCTCCTTACCCTTACGTTATTCGCAACAGTTGCAAAATGTTGGCTGAATAACCTAGCCATATCAACTGAGTTGGTATATTTGGTATCTTGGAATGTAATATGATCAATGGTTTGTTTGCATGGTTGATATGAGTTTATTATCTTCCATGTAGTTTTGCAGATATTATTTGAGATTGCAACTTTGTGAGAGTTTGATTCTATATTTGCCCAATTGATCAATTTTTTATATTCCTTTTGACAGAGCTTGTATTCAATTTTATCATCTTCAGACCCACCAAATTTCCAATTTGAGTAAGATTCTAATAGTCTAGTTTTTAGAGTGCGTATTTGGGTTTGAATACTATGAGGATAATGTAAGTGGTTAGGGTTATGATTTGTGTAAGTTTGAAGTGGGAAAAATAAGTTGTAGTGGTTCAAAAAAATGTTTAAAAAATTAGAAAATTTTGAATTAATATCACCTATTTTCAGTGCATCCCAATTTTCAGAATCCAGAGAGTGGAAAAATTTTTCAAAATTTGTTTTAGAGAACATACGTTTTTTTAAAAGAGGTTGTTTTGCTGTATTCACAGATTTTTTGACCAGTTTCACTTCCTTTTTAGGTAGTGTAAAAAGAGCAAAAAAAAAAGTAAAAAGACTCGGAGCTACTTGAATGTAACTTATAAATTTCTAATTTTTTATTATTAATGATTGATATCTTTGTTTGATTGCAGAAATTATTGACACATTTGGATGAATGGCCAGTTTTCTCAAACGAACGTAATAAAGCTGAGCAAGAAGATGTAAATTGAGCTTCAAATACATAATTATTAGGCCTATATAAGCGAAAAGTTTACCTATCTTGGAGTATTTTGAACCGGTGATTATCAAACCTACCAAATCGAAATCAAATTGAGAACACTTGTAGTCCAGTCATTCTAGGCATTTTTACTCTAAAAATCCCAACGAAAAAAATTTTTAGAGGTAAAAAACTCCTCCCTCAATGAGTATCAAAAAGTCCCTGTAAAGACACTCAAAAAAAAGATTTAAAATCGCTAAAAATGACCAAAAATGATTCAATTTTGGTAAAATTTGATAAAAATGTGCGAAAACAAGTTAAAAACGTGTTTAATAGGTATGATGTAAAATTGTAAATACGAAAAAAAAACGATAAAATTACAAAAACTAGGTACAATAAAAATGAAATAATCAGTCAAATTTTCCAAAAACATTAAATAATGTTGATAATGAGTTGAAGTGATTTAAAGACATTGAAAAAATTATAATAAGAAATGAAATTTGGAAGAAATTTGCCAAAAATGCAAGAAAAAAATGTTGAAAACGAGTTGAAATGTGAAAAAAATCATTAAAATCACTACACACCATCAAAAAGTAATGAAACTTCAAGTCGATTTAACAAAACTGAGTAAGTTGCTTGAAACATTGTTTAAACTTCATTTAAACACATGTAAGTCTTATAAGCACTATAAACCACTAAAAAAATAATGAAATTTGCTGAAAATGGACGAAAAAGTGTTGAAAAACGAGATAATGACGTACAAACAGTCTAAAAAGCATTTAAAATGCCCCTAAATCAAAAATCACCATAAAAGAATTACATTTCAGTAACATTTTACAAAAATTGTTAGGGAAAAAAAGTTGAAAATATTTTTAAATGATGTAAGTAAGTAAATAGTAAGTGTACAAATAGAAATACAAAATTAAAAATAAAATTATTTTTCAAAAAACGCCTATAAATTGTCATAAAAAGAAGAAATTTTGTAAAAATTGAACAAATTGTTGGAAAAATGTTTATAAAACATGAGAAAATGACTTGAAAACATGTATTACTACAGCATTAAAAATTCTAGCTAAAAAGTGTTGAAAACTTGTTAAAATGATGGGAAAAAAATGTGATAGAAAAAAGGGTCCAAATGGGCATCTGACTGAAAATTCGTTTTCAGAAGGTTCGATTCATATGAAAACGACACCAATATCGGCGACATTATTTTTAATCAAAATAACCATTTTGAGGGAGGGGAGGGGGGGAGAAAAAGGGTCCAAATGGGAATTCGACTGCATATTCGTTTTCAGAGGGTTCGATTTTTATGAAAACGACGCCCATATTGGCGATTTCATTTTTCATCAAAATAACCATTTTAAGGGGGGGGGGTGAAAGGGGTCCGGGAGGTTTGGACCCTACATAAATATTTTCTGTTGGTATCAGAATGAAATGATTTTATAAAATCAATGGTTAATAGCTGGTCTATCCGTAACTTGTATCCATGTATGTATAGTAGGTGCGACTTATGGTTAATAAAGCCAGGGTTTTTATTTAGTTTTGACAAACTTCCACTACTCCAAAATTTTTGCAATTTTTATAGTATGTTTACGGATAGATAACACGTGTTTGGACTAGAAAAATTCCATTGTTACTTTGACCCTTCATTACAAAATGGCGGCTCAAAATTTTCAAAAGGGCAGACCCCCCCCCCAAAATCAAATTTCGGACTCTCTAAAACCCATCTAATAAAACACGACATTTTTATCAGCGTTGGGTGAAAATTGAGAAGATAAAGATAAAAAAACACATTTTAGCCCTCTCCCCCAAAATACTTGCCCCAGGGGTCCAAATTCCAAAATTTTCATCACAGTTTGTTCTCATCATGGTTGACCTTTTAGGGTAGGAGCGGTCAATAACTGTTTCAAGGGCTAAATCACCATACTTAACCCGCTATGCCCTTTGCCAAAAATCCGCATGAAAAAGTACCTATTAAAAGAAACAACCTGTTAAAATGGCATGAAATTGCGATCTCCCAGCTTACCTGTTGTAGCTAATGTAGCTACTCTTCAAATGAGGCTGAAATGTCGAATTGATAGGTACTCAAATTAGAAAGCTGGGGTCTCGAAGTTTTGATTTACAGAATTGGCTTATCGATCAAATTCTTCCTGGATGAAATGAATCGGGTTTGTTCTCTGTTTTAGTTTTGTTAATATTCAGGATATTATTCACAACTGTTCTGTTCTGGTATTGATCGTCTCAATTTTCATTGTTTTGTTCTCATGTTCTGTTTCTGTTATGTCCGTAAACTTTCTTCTGAAAAAAAAATAGAAAGAAAAAAAATACGGATGAAATACGGAGTCAGCAATTAAGAATTTTTAAAACGACGAGTCGACGATTGAGCATTTTTCTATCTTCAATCCTTCATAATAGGTAAGTGAAAAAGAGGATGAAAATGATTTGAATTTGATCATTACGTTCTGTTTAGAATTTAGAATATTTGGATTTGTTGCTCTCAACAGTCTCAACCTCATGCTCTATTCTATTCTGTGATGGAACGACTGTCTACTCGAATGTAGAAGAGATTGAGAATTTAAAAAAAGTAGAAATCGAGCATTTTACCCTGAAGAGTTATTGTTTCCTATAGCATTCGTTATTATACTTATTCATTATTTGGATTCAATGGGAAACACACACGTTATCATCTATGCAATAAAAATCTTGAAATACTTGAAGTTGGAAAAACTGAATTTTAGCTGAAAAATTGCAACATCAATGAACTATAAATGAAATGAAATGAACGAAGACGCTATTTCTTAAATTGACCAGGATACACCGCACGTTTTTTAGTGTTCAAAATTTGATTTTTGAAGTTTGAACTTTTAAGATTGAAATATAGCTGTTGAATAATAATTATTATCTTCATATTTTGAACAAACTGCAGGAAGCGATGCAGTCATTAAAAAATAAACGAGTGAGTAATAATTGATTATTTTTATTTCATTCAATTCAAATTAAAAGTTGTGTCGAATTAACCCAGAAATTTTAATTTAATTTTGAAAAAAAAACACGAAACCCTCAAAAAACCAACCAAACAAAGAAAAACCACGAGAAAAACGCTGAAAAATACGTAATTTACGGTAATTTACCGTATTCCGGGTGTTGTTATTCGAACACTTTGCCCGCACTCGGTGTTTTGGCGCTCCGGTCGTTTTATAACATGGTGGAGGCAGTTCTTTGAAATAATTTCGGTTTTTTCCTTTCTTTTTTCATTTTTTTTTGTTAGTATTATTTTGATTGCAAGTGTGAAAGAAGATAGCCGCGCCCTGGTTGTGTCTAGTGAATTATTTAAATGGTAATTAATTAATTAATAAATAATCGCGGTGTAATAATAGTTGAATTACTTATTTCGTCGAGTATAGTTTTAATAATATCGGCGCAATGTTTAGTATAAATGGTGTGTGCAGTGTTAGTGCTTGATAGTGAATACACGGCAAGAACGTTACCTCGCCTTAAAACGAATACTGACAGTTGGCTTCTACTCCATAATTAAGGTAATTGTAATTAAAACCCGTAATATGCGATATAATACTGGTAATATTGAATCTACTATTCGATGTGATCTGCAGTGTTCTTATTTTGTTTCTCGTCTTAGTAATTATCGTGTAGCAAATGGCCGAATAGTCTGACATAGGTATCGCAACAACGACGACGACGACGTTCTCTCTAACAAGCTGGAATTAACGATAATCGTCGTTATTTTTAATACTGCTATCCATTTTCATTGCTTAAACGTGCCCATTTCAACGTACCGTAGTCGAAATGCATTTCATTTTTCATCGATTTATTGTACATTACACTGTTGTGAGATGCGATTAGTAAGTAGTTGGATTTCCACGTTAATTACCTCTACGGTACGGTGTACGAACGTCGAAGCTCGATATGACTACATTCTGTTTATCTGATTGTTTCATTTCCGTAAGATTAACACCGTTTGTTATCTAAAACGTTGAACAAATTTCACGTATTCTTCTTGTGTATGTTTGTGTTTGTATTGCAGTGTGCTTTTTTTTCATTTCGAGTGTTTCACTTTCTACGACCTCATATCCGTTTCATTTCATCGTCAGCGAGGTGTATTTTTCACCGATTTTCCTAACTATGAAACGACGATCGACGTTCCGATGCATTTACGTGTTCGATTCTTCGAAGCTGATTCGTAATTTGATCCATATCGATTGCCGATGTGTTTTCCCTATTTGCGAACGATGTATTTGGTCTTTTGTATCTGGTGCGATGTTTCTGTGCTTTGATTTGTCTTGCGAACCAAATACTTGATAATGTTATCAAGTTTACGGCCGTTGAGCGATTTATTTTTAATGTTTGATAAGCTTATTTGAGGTAGTTGTTGTTACAGTGACTGATAATTTTCGCTGCGGTAGTCTTAAACGAGCTCGTTGATGGATTTGTCCTAGAAATTTTATCGTTTTGAAAAAAATACTGTTTTTTTTCTTTTGCTGAGACCCCTCAGTTTCATGTTCGAGTGATACTTGAACTTTAGATCGATATTAATCGAGTTATTCGTGCTGTGTAAAATTAGTCTATATTCTGTTCGATGTGTATTAGATGAGTAGAGAGAGGCACCTACACTCCTACAGTCTATTTTATAATGAAGTTTTCCCTCTTGTGAATGGTTTTGGAGAATTAGGACGTACGATGTATTTTCATCAGTATTCTAATATTTTTTCTCAATTTGA
This sequence comes from Planococcus citri, assembly GCF_950023065.1. Lineage (NCBI taxonomy): Eukaryota > Metazoa > Arthropoda > Insecta > Hemiptera > Pseudococcidae > Planococcus > Planococcus citri. Next base: position 10,796,313 of record NC_088679.1, on the reverse strand, counting down.
TAATTTTTTCTTTCCGAAATGTCGAATTTTCGTATACTCGTATTTATCACAAAAAATGGTCCATAATTCGAGAGGAGTCGAGAAACGTAAACTTTGCAGAGCGAAGCAGCATTAACCAAGTTGACGACGTCGGGGGCAACATACTTGATGAGGCTGAGTGATGCTAACGAAGGATGAATTTCGGCTCTAAAGGGAAAAATTGTAAGGAAAAGTGACGGCCATTCTTCTCCAGTGCGGCATGTAAAACTGTTTAGCACTCTGTCCTAAAAAATCGATTTGAGTACGCAAGCGCGTACCTTTATAACTTTTGCGATGACGTAAGTCCAGTAATGACGTCATTACGTTTTACGAGGTCCCTTAACGTATTAAATGAAGTAAAAAGAAACCATCTTCTTCCTAAAAGCGTCGTATCGCCTTGTAAGCTTTCGCCGTTTTCGTATAATAATCGCTTTAAAGTAATAGATAATGTAAGAGATTTTTTTTTCTCTTCCTCAATTTGTTGACCTTCTTTATTTTTGGCTGGATTGATTTTTGACATGTGTGTTCTTCTTACGCCGAGGTGTCAATTTAGTACCTATATGGATGTTGCAGGTTGATGATCTGCGAAAGATGAGACGTCAGGTACAGAGAGTACAATAGCTCGAAGACGAGGAAAGTGAAATGGTCTTTGAGCAGGTGGGCTGGTGTTGGAACTGGGTAAAAATTTGGTACAGTTTCGCATTCGAAAGAATTATAGGGTCAATGAGGGCGAAAAAATGTACTTTGGGAACGCTTCAATGGAATTTTTTCTTCTTCTTCTTCCTCGTTCATTATAGTTTAATGATCCATGGACTTTGACACAGTTTTGAAAAAAAGTACTGCAAGATTATTTCGCGCAGATGAGGTTTTTTTTTAGTCTTTTTAAATATTTTGTAAGTTGTGTCAGTATGTTTTTTTTTTCTTCTCGAGAATTTGAAATATATTTTTAATGAAGTTTATCTTAAAGGTCATTGATGGGCTATTGGGTGGTTGATAAAAATAAATAGCGTTTGGTGTAGGTATGTTTTTTGACGTATGTAGCTTAAAATGGAAAGTGCAAAGTTTTTTTTTTTTTTTTTTTTTCGAATCAAGTTTGTTAGTTAGTAACTTTGATTCTTCTTGTGGATGATATTTCATTATTTTTAAACACGTTTGAGTGACTAATTAGCGGAATTTTATCTGTGATAGGTGTGTAAGTGTATGATTATGAATGTTGCACCAGAACAGGAGCTTGAAGCATGATGAGAAATTAGTCACTGGCACCAGACACCAACTGATTCTGAGGTTGATTACTATCGTTTTGTTGCTGCCTTTTACATAAAATAAATGTCAATATTGGAACAAATCAGTGTGATTGATCGTTGAATTGATTTTTATTTTTGGGGTTTTGTGTCATGAATGAATTGGAATTTTGAGATTTAATCTGCACTCCTTCAAAGCTCTCGACTATGGTGTACTTGGATGAAATTTTATTTTTTATTGCAAACTTTGGTGATGTTGACATGTTCAAATAGAATTGTTTGATTGTGAGAAAAATTTGCGATTTTTTTTTCCATTCATTCTTCAAATAGCTGTAAAATGTAATTATTTTATTAAACAGGCATTGTTTTTCAGACATTTTTAGTAGATTTGGAAAGTTTGAGCTCTCAAGCTGCAAGTGCGACGAAGCAGAACAGTTTTTTTCATTTTGAAACCTTGCTTTGTTCCATCCCTTTGAGAGTTATAGCGATTATTTTTTGGTGCAGGGAGGGGGGTATTTACTCTCTACTTACGAAGGAAGTATCTCAACTGGTAGAAAACTTTTCGAACCGGACAGAACTAAATCGAAAAAGCATACGAAAATACATCAGCCAAAATGTCAGGTGCTAAAACAGATTTTTTGATTTTTGATAAATTTTTAAAAAACCAAATTTGGATTAAAAATTGGACAAAATCATAATTCCATGAAATTGACCCAGAAAGCTGAAATTTGGTGTGTACCATATTTTCGACCTTCCAAATCGATTAAAAGCTGTTTCGAAACGTTTTGAGTAGTTCTGGAGCCTCCAGCAGATTTTTGAAAGTTGAGATTTTCCCCAAAAATTTTCTCCAATGAATTTGCAATACTGAAATCAACATTACACTCTAATTTTAACATACTGAGACGTTTGCAGGTCATTTTGAACCATTCTGGAGCCTCCAGCCGTATTTGAAAATTTAAAATTTTTCAAATAGTTCCCTAAAACCATCCAAATTAACTTCAGCACGTATAAACCTGATTGGTGCCTGTCAGTGGTCCATTTGACTAATTGAACACAATTTTTTCAAAATCTGTTTCTTTCAGTTTGGTACCTTGTATTTCTCCAGCGATTCACATCTGAAAATTTGAAGAAAAAATGTAGGTGTAAACCGACAGAAACAGATTCTGAAAAATTATTATTCAATTGGTAAAGTGAGTTACTGACGTGCCCTGAACGTATTTATTGGCGCTAAAGTTCATTTCCACAGATCTTGTAACATTTTTTGAGATACTAGAATTTCCAAAAAAAATTCTGGAGGCTCCTAAATTGCCTGAAACTGTCTCCAGTTGACTGGCAATGTTAAAGATTGAGCATTGGACCGAATTCGAACTTTTTTTGTCGAAGAGCATCCGGCTGGAGTAAATTCTTCAAATTTTTGATATTGTAAATTTACTGGAAAAATATGAGGGTCTGACCCGAAAAAATCCTTTTTTGAAAAAATTATGTGTAATCAGTCAAATAAGTTATTAATAATGATTAATCACATTTATGCATGCTAAAGTTGATTTAAACGATTATCATGGCACTTTTTGGAAATCTGGAATTTCCAGAATGGAGCTGGAAGCTCCAGAATAGCTTGAAACCAGCTTTAATCGACTCAGCATGTTGAAATGGGGGGAGGAGGGGTTGAAGTAAATTTTAACCCTCCAATTTCATTGAATACATTTTTTTTGGGGGGAGATTTAAAATTTCGAAAATTTACTGGAGGCTCCAGAACTGCTCAAAACCAGTTCCAATCGATTGCGGTGGTTCGAAATGAGATACATATCAACTTTCAGCTGTCTATGTAAAATTTCGCACAATTTTGATTTATTTCGTATTTTTTGCTCAAATTTGATTTTCAAAATTTTACCATAAATTGATAAATCTACTTGAGCACTATAAATTTCCGTTGATGAGGTATTTTGCATGATTTTCAATTCAGCTTCGTCCAGTTCAAAAATATTTCTGTTAGTTGAGCCAGTTGAGATTCCTCCCTCGTCAGAATTTATCATCTCGTCGAGTTTCATCCAAATTTTAAGCGATTTCCTCCCCTTTCTGCCTTATCTTGTATTTTAGTTGCTGATTAGTGATTACGGTAATTGCTTCAATTTCGATCCCAGACAAGAATTAATTGTATTAATTTTTTGTGCAAAGTCTGAAATGAGTGGAGGAAACAGATTGGATTTTCAAGAAATCGATTTTTTCTCGAAGGACCACATTTGATGGTGATAAATTGTCGAAATATCGATTTTTTAGTTCAAACGCATTATTTTTTGCCAGTTCTATTTTGGCCAGTATCATTCAGAAACACGAGCACCTCGTTTGGAAAAATCCTTTTCTGAAATCTCGAAAGTTTTCTCATCAACTTCTTCAAATTTCGAAGCAGACACTACCTCAGTTTGAATTTTTTTTTGCAATTTTACCATCATCGCAGAACGCAAATCTAAAACATAGTCATCTGGTACATTGTACATTCCACTGGACACCCTGTATAATACCACATTGTATATACAGATACGTATATGCGTGCGAAACGCTATTATATTATTTCAGACGATTGTGTGTAGCCGGAGAGACACAAAAACGTTAAAATAGCTGAATCGAGTCAACCCCTTGTTTTCCGCTTTGGTCATTTTTATTACATTCTCAGAACAATTTCCACAGACACGCCCCTGACTAAAAAATTCATCGATTTACTTCGTATTCGTCGCGTTAAAGGAGAAAAAAAATAATAAATAGAAACAAAAACAAAAAAAGTTGGAAAGAATGAATAGACGAGAACGAAGGGAGGAAATGCCGAGAAATGGGTTAAATCGAGGCATATGTGTTGGTATCGCCGCCGAATGACGACAACGATGAGTGAAAAGTCGGAAGGTGCTGCTAGGGAAATGTTGGCAGGATGGTCGAAGGGACGAAGGGGAGAGAATAAATGAATGTACTCGCTGTACATGTGCATCTTGCAAAGACCTCGAAAGTATACGTACATGCGAGAGACAGAGACAGAGAGATGGTCGTCGTCGTCGTGTAGAATGCAACACTCTGTAATTAATTTTACCATATTAATCGATTAGTGGCCGGTGTAACTCTTTGGTATCATTTGTGGATATGTATGCGATGCGGTGTACGATTCTAAGTAGTTTTTTTTTTTTGCTTTATTAATTGCGCACGTTTGTTTAGCTGATGGGTTGGCGAAGGTGTATTTATGATTATGGAATTTACGTATGTACTTTAGCACATCTTTGAAGAGATCCGCCGACAGTTGACACCTTTTTTCAGAGTAATTTTTAATGGGTAAAAAATCCGTATTAAGGAGTACACCCCCCCCCCCACCACTTAATAGGTGAATCAATCCTTGATCAGGATTTTGAAAATATTCTCGGGGTATTATTTTTGGGTGGCCAAAAAATAATTTGAGAGCCGGCCAAATTTCGTCCACACCACTCCCCTCGCTCCTTTTCTGAAAAAATCGTGTTTTTCTCGCGGAAAATTCCTATTCATTAGCCTGTGGATCAAAAATTTTGAAATTTCTGTGGTCTGTAGAGGAACTGAAGTATCCATGAAATTTTTCCAATTTTTTTTGCAACGTGTTCTTGCCAAACAGCTTAAAATAAAATTTCAAACTGCTATCACTCTGAACCTAACAGTGTTGCAAGTTAGATTTTTTCGACAAGATATCGACCTCATACCATTTTTGGATTTTTTTTCAAATTTTGTCAGGGTTATAAATTTAGAAAACCAACTTTTTGAGGGTTTTTTCAGTCGTTTCGAGGTTCGAGCACATGGAATATTGGTATTTGTATCAATTTTGACCGCTGATTTGAGATTTCGTTGTTGTCTCCCCCCCCCCCCTTCCATCAATTTCACTGATAATTTTCTATTCAACGGTAAACAACTTTTATCATTTCGAAATCATATTTGATCCGAATCATCACAAATGTCGTTATTTGATTCGTGATTCGAGTCATTTTTTAGCTGTGAAATGTGATTCATATCTTATGTGTCATGAATCACGTTCACGAATCATTGTTTTTTTGCCTTCTAGCTCTCTTGATTACAATACTTTTGATTTTTTCATTATTTTTTTCATTTTTTATGGGATAATTTATCCACTTGGAATGATATTTCAAGTAATTGACGCAAACTTACCCCTTTTTTTGGACGATTTTCATCAATTTTTGGCAGTTTTAAGTCATTTTTACGCTCAGATTACATTTTTCCATTTTTGTGATACTTTGTGTAATTTTTACCGAATTTCATTCCACTTTAATGATGTTTTATCGACTTTATTGATCATTTTTGAGAATCTGCGCAATTTTCACGAAATGTTTCTCATATTTTGAGATATTTCAACATTTTATACTAGTTTTTAATGATTTTTACGTCATTTTAACGAGTTTTAACGTTGGATTATGCAATTTTGTTCAATTGTATCAACATTTGACCACTTTTTGGTAATTTTGAAGTTTGGCTAATGCAGTTTTGCAGAAAATATTGAGAAAGAAAGGAGCAACATTTTAATCTATTTTTAGGCACTTTTCGCAAAATCATTTCCCAAGTGTTTTCGATTTTGTGAATGTTCCACTCACCCTTCTCCCCCTCACATTGTCCAAGGAGGCTCAAAATGTATCATGCACAATTCGATTTTATGTAATTGCACTAGAAACCGTCCACCCCCCTTCCCTCCATTGTCCAAGGGGGCTGAAAATTTGTCATGCGCAATTGTAAATTTGGAGTACGCCAAGAATATGCCTTTTGGGAAGTTTTGACTCTTCAACCTCTTTTGAGTAACAAAGTCATTTTGATGAAATTTGTTTAGTATTTTGAGGAATTTTTTGCTACATTCTTAGATGCATTTTATTTGAATGACTTTTATTTTATTCATAACAATTTGACTGCCTTTTGTAACTGACTTAATTTTCAACAAGTTTTGCTGAATTAATTTTGTGTTTAGTTCAGATCGAAAATGTTTATAAATGAAGAAAATGTATCTCAGAAGCACTAGGTTTGTTTTTTTTTTACACGAATTTTGTCAGATTTTCGAGAAACTGGATTTTGGCAAATTTTAAATCCACGAGAATCTGCTAGAATAGTAGCTTTTGAAAATGGATTTTGGATTTTACTTGAAGAGAGAAGACTTTGGATGTTTTGAAAGTTTGTGGTGGGGATCTAAAAAGTGTTTAAAAAAAGAGATTGAAAAAACGTCCTAAAACCAGATTTTCAAGAATTCGTGTAAAAAAAAACAAACCTACTATAATGAAAAGGCTTTTTCAACTGAGTTACTTATCTTCACTTTTTAAGAGCGAAAAATTGTTGTTCTTGCTTCTTACATTCCAATAAAAACTGCATCTGTTAAACAACAAAGCTTCAAAATGGACGTTCTTGACTTATCCTGGCCTTTTTCTTGACCCCTCCCACTTATTTTTTTCAGAAAAATACTTTGAAAAGGTAACTATGCCCTTCTCTCTCCCTGTGATGGAAAATTTGAAAGAAAAATACAAATTTTTTGCCAAAGCTGCCGCAATACAGCTGAATAAAAAGTATAAACAAGTGTAAATGTGATTTTCTAGACACTTTTTTTTTATCAAATTGAACGTCTGATGATTTTTTTTGAACAATTTCTCGACTTTTCCATGATTTCTCAATCGAATCTTAAAATCAAACTCAAATGATGAAAAACATGAAAATCAGACGCTTAAAAAAAATCCTCAATTCTCATTTTTCATTTAAAATTATGTACCCCCAGTTTTATATTTCTGATTATGTGCTCTAAAAAGACTGAAAAATCCCTCAAAAGGTCGACATTTTGCAGGGTTCTTGACCCCGGTCAGCCGTTTTAAGAAATTCTAAAAATACTACTAGCCTGCCACGCTTTTAGGTCCCGAGTAATTGCAGTTTAAAATCTTCTGAGCTCTTTTGGCGAGAACTCGATGGAAACAAATTTTTAAAAATTCCATGCCCCCCCCCGATCCCTCCACACACCACAGAAATCTCGTAATTTGTAGTCAACAAGCAGATAAATAGGAATTATTTGAGTGAGAAACACGATTTTTCGCTGAGGAGGTGAGGGGAGATTTTCCAGCTTCAAAATTCTTCTCTGGTCGCCCAAAGATATCCTGTGAATATTTTCAAAATCCGAGTCAGGGACCGATTCGTGTTTCATAACCCGGGAGGGGAAGGGGAAGGGGGTGTATCCTTTTGTCGGAAAATTTTTTGACGAAAGGAGTACCTTGTTTTACTCGGCGTCATCCAAACTGACATTAGAGAACCTGCGCTGATTCAGAATTTCGTCTGATTGTGAATAGAAACTCCATCGAAATACCTACGAGATGAATGAAGTACAGGATGAAAGGATGATAGAAGTGTTTTGGAAGGCAGATTTGAAAAAATGGTTCAATTGATCGATGCTCCTAACGAAAGTTGTCATAGCTGTGATGATGATAAAACTTTGGTCGGAAATGTTGTCACGAGATCAAAAAGTTGAATTATTTTCAAAATTTTATGTGCAACAGTCTTCAATGGTTGACCACTCGACCACTTTTCCATGCATTAGAAAAAGTGTGGCACGTATTATGTATGTACTAAGGTTGCAGTTGCGTGAGTAAAGTATCGCTCGAAATATACACACGCATACTTCACTCACTGTGGCGTAGCATCATCATAGATAGGAGAAGAGACCGACTAGTAGTGCGAATGTAATGGTGGCGGCGTCGTCAACGTTGTCGGGGGCGGAGGTGGCGGCAAGATTTAATCTGTACGAGAGTAGAGAAAAAAAAAAAGAAGAAAAAAAGGGTTATCGGCACACAACGGATACCATAGGTGGTATAAGAAGGGAACCCTGCGATCGCATCCGTGCTACGTGTTGGCAATTTTGGCGTCACTGTACGGGCAACACTGCCGATGGAAATTTCACTTTGCGCAGGGAAAGTTTTTCGCGACACGACTGACGAGGTGCAAAAGAGAGAAAAGAGAAAAGGGGAGCCGCAAAAAAGGGCAGGCGCGTTAGGAATTTGGTCGGATGGATGTGCTAGATGGGAGAAAAGCTGTGTGGTAGAGAAGAGAAAGCTCTCTATAGAGAGAACTCGAATGTGTATAGTATTTCAGCATGAGCACGGTGCTTTCGTCGGCATGTTTCAGTTGTTGCGAGGGTGTGGTTGGGTGCGTCGCCACCGCCACTACCACCAGAGCACAATGGTAATGCTGAGAGTGCAAATATAGGTATACACAGACACGGAGGCAAGACGGCTGTGTGAGTGATCCTGGTGCGAGGTGGTGGTTTTTTTTCGCTTTCCTTCTTCCTTTTGGCTTGGGTTGCTGGTGTCGGCGTGTGTATCTGAAGTTGTACGAGTAAATGAGGTGCGCGCGCGCCCAGGGACCACGACTAAGGGGGCTGAAAGCTGGGGGGCCGCGAATTGCCATTGCCAGTTGCCTCTTGCCGGCGAGAGTTGCGTTAGTGTGCGTGTGCGTCGACTTTTCTCGACTGTGTGTGTGTGTGTGTGTGTGTATTTCGGTGCGATTCGTTTCGATTATATACGTACTAGTACGGTATATACGTATATACTGTGTACTGTGTAGTCGAGTTGGCAAAAGAGAGAGAACTGTGGGCATATTTTTCAGCGGCGGTAGTGACGGCGGAGGCTGCCGTTTTTCCGCGACCGCAACCAAACCACCCATCGACAAACCGGCCGGCGGTCCACGGTAAAGTTTCACTAGCTGTGTGAGTGTCTCTCTGTCTCATTCTAGCGCACTCTGCCAGTACTTGGAATTTTCTTTTCGCCCTTTTCGCGAATGTATCCTGTGTACGTTAACCCTCTTCTCGCGTACAGTCGTCCGTGTACCTCTAGAATACGCCCCTATTGTTACGCGTTATATACGCGCGTCGTATACGTGTAAATTTACCTACCTCTCGCTCGCGCTTCTCGTATACGAGTAGGTACAATTTTCGTGGGGGCACAGAGGCACACACATTGCGTACTCGGTGACCAAGCTTACTCGATACTCGCGTGTTTTTCCGGCCGCAGCGACGGTGGTGCAAGTGGAAAAAAAATTGGAAAGGTGTCCGGCGGTGTGGTCCTAGTCGCGTTTTGGGACCTTGCGGTGATTTTTTTGGTTGGCTAAATAAGGCCTTAACGCCGAGTGCTCGTCGTGCCATCGTCCAAAAGGCCAAATTCATCCCCCGAATCGAGTTCCTCCTTCTTGATCGGTGTAGTGATTTCGCGAGTGGGCCATTTGACGTGTGTGAATTGAACATAAGGTGTTGGAAACTGATATCGACAGACTACAGATTGTCTGGAAACGGAAATTTACTCGAGAAGTGCGTGTGCCGGTATCATTGCACAATGATCCACGTGTCGTGATTATAATCGGACCACCGCCATTCGTATATATCTGAATTGCTCTCCTAGAGAGAAACGATGGCCGAGTCGTCGACGTGGACGACGACCACGAGCTCAATTTGATGACCAACGAGTCGACAGCAGCAGTGTCGATGCTGAAGACGAGGCTTACTACATTCAGTACGTTAGTGTTGATATCGCTTTTTGTGCTTAGCAATTGTTGATTTGAGGGGATTGATTGGTGAAAGAATTCTAGAAAGGTCTCGCCGAGGATGAGAAAGAGATAATGCATCGGAACTGGAAGTTAGAATGGACGAGCATTTCGTCCATTGATGAGTAAAACTGTACGAGCGAGTGTTTTGTATGCATAGGCAATTTGTGAATTGAAATGCCGCATAGGTTTCTCGCGTCAAGAAAATCAATACGTGAGCTCGGTGATGTTTCGCTTATTAATTTTCACCTCTTGGCGTGATTACTTGTTCACTCGTTTGGTTTGTTAATCATCATGTGACTAAGCTGTATCGTCGAATATGTTCGTGATGAGCAACGAATATCTGTATGGATGGATTCACTCATCGTAAGATTGAAAAAGTGAAAGGGATGAATAGAGAGGGATGAAAGTATGGAACAGAAATCATCTTGTAAAATGAACCCACATTTGCCCATCAAAAAGAAATGTGTTTCTGGGATAATATTTGCAAGATTTTTTTTTCCACAGAAACGTAACGACGAATTTCTCGATGAACCATTCTGCATTATTTATGATAATTTTGATAATTGACGATTTAGTATTATGTACAAGTTCCTGGACTTATAATATAGGTCTAAAATGTTGAAAAGATACATCGTGTAAAGCTTAAACTACCGTACGGTGAATTCTATTGTAGAAATTGTGCGTGAATATATGAAATTATACGCGAAGAATTAGGCGTGTACGCGTTATCGATTAGTAAGAGCGCAAACGTGTGAGAATTTTTTTCGGCGAATTTTTTCATCTTCTCTCTTCTTTTTTTTTATATTTTCATTTTGTCGTCGTTTTCATTTCAGTATAGTATAGGTAGGTATACTATATGCCTGCAGCTGTTTTTTTTTTTTCGTGCTAATACTTTGTAGTGTGCGGCATTATACACATCGTGTATATATATAGGCGCGGAGAAACCAAGTTGATGGGTTTTTAATGAAGTTAATAGTACATTGAAGATATGTAAATAGGCGAGGTGGTGATCCGGAAGAGTACACGTATTTGAAGATGCGTCGCAACCAAAGCGACGATATCGATTTTAACACAACTGACGTGAGTGTGATGGATAATGATGGTCGAGTTGGAGAGGAATGTGTACTATAATAATTTACAAACGTGAATATGTAGAAGAAGTTTGGGAGTATGGATGGGGGAAGATGAGCTTTTGAGGAATGAAGGTGGATGAATTGATTGGAATTGTGAGGATTGTTGGTTCGATATTGAAGATCAGAGGATGGTTTTGAGAGAATACATCTTTTATAAGTATATGGGAAACTAACGATCCCAAGGAGTAGGAAAAAAAGCAAAGATGAGCAATCCTCAAAAACTGAGCGCTTTATGTGAGAAAAGAACAAACTATTTTGGATATTTATGTTTTGAGGAGATGTCCCAAACTGAAATATGAAGCTCAGAGGGAGATCTCCAGTGAATTGTACTCACTATGTCTTGAACCGATTGAGATCAGTTACAGGGATGAGAGCCATAACTCAATGATGATGAGTGTCGAAGAGCCTTGTCAAACCGTTGGGATTTTAATATTTTGCTTGAAGGGCGAAACATCTACAGAGAAAATCATGCAATTTTAAAGCCACCCTTCAACTTGCACTTAAAAATTTGTTTTCGTCAAGTTTTGAATGAATATCCATTTTATTTTATTCGAATACGGCGCTGGAAAAATGATCTGACGACATCGCTGTTGAATTAAGAAGCTCAAAAAAATCATCCGAGATATCCTCCATGAAGGGAGTATCTCAACTGGGACTGAAATTTTCGAACCAAACGAAGTCAAATCGAAAGTGCATGCAAAAACACAATATCACCAGCCAAAATTTCAAGAACTGAAGTGCATTTTTTGATTTTTGATAAATCTTTGAAAATCAAATTTATGGGTCAAAAATGAGACAATCTTAACATTTTACAAAATTGACCTAAAAAGCTGAAATTTAGGAGATCTTGTATTTTTCTCCCCCTCCCTCTCTGAATAGATTAAAAATTGTTTTGAACTCTTTCAAGCAGTTCTGGAGCCTCCAGAGATTTTTGAATTTTGAAATTTCCTCGAAATTTTGGGCTATGAAGTTACTCTGAATAGATTAAAAATTGTTTTGAACTATTTCAAACAGATCTGGAGCCTCCAGAGATTTTTGAATTTTGAAATTTCCTTGAAATTTTGGCCTATGAAGTTAGGAAGGTATTTACTTTATGCCCTAATTTCAATATCCTGAGTTCTAGACTTCTAGATCATTTGGTCATACTTTAAAAATGTCAGATTTTAAAAATTTCCATAAAAATTCAGTTTTTCTGGAAAGCAGGTTATTTGGAAGAATGCTGACGCAGATGAATAGAATTGAAGCATGTGTTTCCAAAACGCACCAAGTCCATTTTCAAAGATTCTGAAATCGCAAGGCCATCTAGCATAAAGTTGCGGCCCAAAATGGCTGATTTTTTGATATGTTGTGCCCAAGGGTCTCGGCTACAACATACCAAAAAATCAGCAAATTTGGGCCATTTCTACGTTTCCAAGTTGTACTAAGTATGTACCATGAATTTTTTATCAATATTTTTTTGGACTTACTTAGTGCGTTTTGGAAACACATGCTTCAATTTTTATGAACTTTTTTTATCAACTATCCAACTATGTATTTGTAAATTATTTTCTCATTCTCTGATACCAACAGAGAAAGTACAGAAATGTATGTAAATAATAATGTTGAGATATAGTGTGAACCAAAGATGGTCTTTATATAAACTATATTATGTATGTCTATGTATACCTTTACCTATTCAACTAATCTATAACGTTTTTTCGTCTTTTTGTTGCAGGTTAGTATCAAAATGGTTTCCATATACTAATGAAACATACGAATAAGAAGGGGTACCATATTAGTAAGTCACCTGCTTATTTTACTTGAATTGCCATTTCTCTGAATGGTTTTTTGTGTGTGATTTTTTTTAAATATTAAAAGCAAACAAAATGAAAAAAATTCCTACAAGAGAGGTTTTCAACTGGCAGAAATTTTTTAAACCAGTAAAAAGCTAATTCGTCGAAAAAACATACAAAAATATATCACCAGCTGAAACACATTTTTTTCGATCTTTAATAAACTTTTGAGGATCAAATTTGGTCCAAAAAAATCTAAATCTTACCAAAATGGCCAAGAAAGGTGTAATGTGATGTATATATTCTATTTCTGACCCCCTCCTTCCCTCCCTCCCAATTGAATACGGTTTCCAGCCGTTTCGAGTAATTCTGGAACTGTCAGCACATTTTCTAAAACTTGAAACTTCCACAGAATTTCACCCAATGATGTTGGAAAGTTGAAATTTACTTTGTACCTTCATTTCAACCATCTGAGTCGACCGGAGGTGGTTTCAAACCGTTCTGGAGCCTCCAGCTATATGCTGGCAATTGTTACAGATTTTTATAAATTACCATAAAAGCTGTCTCGAGTGACTTTAACACGATAATCTTGATTGATACTTTTTGCCTGGTCGATTGAAGATAATTTTGTGTCATTGTGGAACCTCCTGCATTTTTTCAGAACCAACAGTTTTCAAAAAAAAAAACATCTTAAAATTCATCCATGAGTACCTAACTTCGATGCTAAAGTTTATTTAAACAGATTTTATAGAATTTTTGGAAAAACTGGAACTCTTCAAAAATTACTGGAGGCTCCAAAATGGTCAAAAACCATCATCAAAGCACTCGGCATAAGAAAAATAGAGCATTAACTGATTTTCAGCTTTTTCGTCGAATGACTCGGCTACAGTGAATTTTTCAAATTTTCGATATTGTAAAATCTCTGGAGAAATGGTTTTCAACTGACAGAAACAGATGTTGGAAAAATGCTGTGCAGTCGTCGGTCAATTTGGATGGTTTTTATGGTACTTTTTGATAATCGAGAGTATTCAAAAAACAACAGGAGGCTCCAGAGCGGCTCAAAACCTCATCCAAACGACTCAGTATACGATTGAAAGTGAGCTATATTGTGAATTTTGGATTTCCAACTTCATTGATTGAAATTTAGTGAAAATTTCAACGTTCAAAAATTTGTTGGAGGCTCCAGAACCCCAAAAATAGAGTAAATACCAAATTTCAGTATTCTGGGTGAATTTCGTGGAATTTTCATATTCCCCCTACCCCATTTTTGGGTCAAATTTGAGTTTTAATACTTAATTCTGCACCTAAAATTGAAGAATTCCCTTAAGTCCCTGAAATTTTGACTGCTGATGTATTTTGATATGTAAATTCAGTCAAATTAACCTAAATTTGGCAGTATTTTCCCCCATCTTTTCTTTCATATAATTATTTATTTTTTCTCGGCCGGATAAAGTATTCAACTTGATACGAGCCAGTATATCGTCAAAACAATACGATATCATATTATTCTACTGTTATTGATTTTATATTTTCGTTACTGAAGGGTCAACAATGCGATGGAATAGCATACCAAGGTTAATGACTTTTGACATCAACGTCGTCGTCGTCGTCGTCGTCAAAGCCCATAGACATATAGGGTATTACTTGTATGTACATGAAAAAAATTTCAGTAATTTTTTAAATAATGTAACAAAAAAAATTATCATCATATAAAAAAAAAATGAAAATGAAAAAGAAAAGCAGATTAGAAAGAGGGGTAAAATTTACGATTCCGTGGCGCCAGGGAGTGTCGAAATATGGCATGTTCTAGCGTTAATCGCACGTGTCTCGGAGGTTGTAATTTTCAGTGCATGCAACGTTGTGTCGGCTTCGAACTGGCTTTTTTTCCACTAGCAGTAAATTTACGGACTTTCATCAGGTCGATGGGAAAGCTCGGTTTGGAAATTGGCTTTCATTTTTTATTCATACATGTATAGGTATACACGTCTGTTGTACGTTTTTCTTTTCCTTTTTTTTTTCTTCTTCTTCTTCTTAGATTTCGTATGTTTTATTTTTGTTTAGCTACTCGTTGTATATGTATTGCGTTCTTTTGGAAATTCTTTTTTTAAGTCTTATTTTTATTTCCTAATCGAATAAATTGGGCTAGACTCGATGAATCAATGTCAATTTGTAAAACTTTCAAGTGGAAATTATGGGGTATGAAGCTCGCAGCTTTGGAATTTGTTATGATACAATGTGGTGTAGGAGGATTTTTTATACGTTTGTATCACGTGTACCTGTATGTTTTATTTTTTTCTGGCGTATTGGTTTTAAAATTATTAGTGTATTGGGGTTGTAGTGAGGTTTTGTCGGATGCACGCTGTTTCTATTATGAATGTATGCTCTATATTTTTGATCTGATATTTCTCAATTTCTCTGATTTTTTAAAAATATTTTTCGTATATTTTGTCGACTCGGTAAAAAATTTTGCCATGAAAATGCCCAAGTACCTCTTCAGTTTGAGAGTACTTTTCATTGGAATTATGAATGAGAAGTGAAGAAGAGTTGTTGGTAACATTTTTTCGAGCACGATTTTCCAATAATTATGACAGGAGTGAATGAATGTAATGAACGATATAGATGCAAAAATTGAGATAAAAGTCATCCAGTATCCTATTAATCGTATTATTTGAAGGAGGAATGGAATTTTTATGCGGAATATTTGCAGAAAATTATCGTCAACCTGTGCTACGTGTTTGACCAGAATGAAAATGCAAACGATGAAAAAAAAAACTTTCTATATAGTTTGCTGTATACTTAGATCAATGAAGATAATTAGTATCTCGATGAACAAATTAACTTTACGAAGATGAAGACCTGTGTCGTGCGCATTATCATAATAATCATCATCTCATCTGATTCGAATATTACAGTAAGAACTCGTACTACTACTAGGTATGATAAAAAAACCGTGAATATGAAGATGCAGATGAACCCGAAATACACTCTTGGAAACAGGGGGCTAAGGGAGAATGAGAGCTACTAGATGGAATATGTGTCATGTTTCATGGTATTAGTGAGATGATTACGCGGCGATGATAATTTCTGGACGGTTGTTTCGGTTTTTTGAGTAGTTTTTTATTCCTGGCAAATATTCAAGACTAGTTTTAGGTTGCCAAATTTTATTAAAACGTGCTGCACTTCGTATCTTGTATGTTGTGTACTGTATGGCATTTGGATGCGGCGAAAAAGAAGAAAAGAGAGAATGATCAGATCACGCGAGCGTAAAGCGCCGCTCCGAGCCGATGTTATAACAAAGTGAGAGTGAGCTACTAATACGAGTATATATGTAGTTAGAGATGGAGAACGAGATGTATATGGTACTTTTTTTTTAATGCCGAATTTCGCGCAAATATTTATGGTACGATTAATGACGCGGATGAGGCTGATTCCTCCTGTCGTGGTGAAGTGTGCTTGGATTTTGAAAAGAGGTAGCTTTGAGGTAGAGTAATCATGTGATGATGTGTATACGAGACGAGCAGGGGAAGCAGGGTTGTAAATGTTTGTTATTTATTGTATTCGTGGTTTTCGTTTGTTCGCTGCTTTGAATTTTATTTTATTTTTATTGTATTTAGTTTATACGAGATTGATGCGTCGGGTTGTATTTTGGCGAAAATTGCGCCGCGTTTGGTTCATTTGGTCTTGTTTTTGTGATTCTGTATCTGTGTGTGTATATGATCTATAGATAAGGATTCTTAATCGCAGGGTATCTGATTGAAGTATGAAGTCAGTTGTGTAGAGGAGAGGAGGAGAGAAGAGGGGCAGTGAATCTATCTCAAAGGAGAAAACTGAAAATCCTCAATCTATCTCTCCACCCCCTCCCAACAAGTTTCAATATTGCGGAGTAAAAAACACCAAAGTTCATTTTCAACTTCATGAATTGATCTAAATTTGAAAAAAAAAATTAAAACTCATCCTAAATTTTCAAAAACTGTTGAAGTAAATGTTTTACCCATAAGATATTATACGTAATATTAATAATGTGATGAAAAAGAGGACTGTTTTTTTTGAGATTTTCTAGAAAAATGATGGAAATGGCCAATCTTGAACACATTTTTTCTAATCTTTCGTCTTGTGTGAGTCTTCCTGATCAGTTAGCTCAATGATCAACCTTGAAGTGAAATGCAAAACAAAAATCAACTGTTTACCTGCCATGATTCTTGAAAAAAAATTCATTTGAGTATAATTCAGTCCCTTCAATCTCGAGATATGATTTATAAGGAGGGGAGAGAAGGTTTGTTTGTTTGCTCAAAAATTGACTCGAAATTTCAAGAAAATGAAAAATATGCATTTTGGGACGTCAACATTTCAACAAATTGAAAATTTTTGTAATTGGCTCCTCACAATTTTTTGGTTCTCATATTTGAAAGGTTTGTTCATAAAATCAATGGAGTAAATTTTCAAAAAAAAATAAAATGAAATAAAAAAAGATTGCATTACTTTGTGAAAAGAAAAAAAATAATTTTACAAAAAAAAAAAAAAAAATAGGTCTTCAACTTGTGAATTTTTTTTTCAAATTTGCAAGTGCACATTTTTATTACATTTTTAAAAACCAAGATGAGCAATGCTTTTTTAAGAAAAAAAATACGTACTTTTTCAAAAATATTTTTTTTGCTTTTTTACCGTTTAAAAGACCCTCCTCCTCCTCCTCTTCCTCCTCCATAAAATCTGATTAATTCATGGTACGTTGACCTCTTTTCTCTGACCGAAGTTGAAGGGTAGAAAAATATGACTCCTCAAATCAAAAATAATGCTGTTTTACTACTCAGGAATTGTGAATTTTCGAAAGCTTTTGCATTCATATTTTTAACTATGATGAATACCTATGAAATTTTCTGAAAACTTTTAAAATTTGTAAATTTTGAAGCTATGAAAATCCAACTTTTTGCATAAAAAATGATGTTTTACGTTTTGAATTATCAATTTTTCATATCTTTCACCCTCGTTTCGCTCGCTCAGATTGCAATTC
This sequence comes from Planococcus citri, assembly GCF_950023065.1. Classification (NCBI taxonomy): domain Eukaryota; kingdom Metazoa; phylum Arthropoda; class Insecta; order Hemiptera; family Pseudococcidae; genus Planococcus; species Planococcus citri. The sequence goes on along the minus strand of NC_088679.1, from coordinate 10,778,573 downwards.
TGCTACAACAATTTTCAAACATTTCCTAGAATGGAAAAATCAACTCGAGAAATTCCAAAAACATAATCCAATCATTGAAAAATTCAAATAAATTTTTTATTCTACATTTTTGTTTCCAACTTCCCTTTTTAAAAAATGGTTCGAACCACATCTGGGCAATTGTTTGGAAAAAACCGTGGTGTGGAGGAGGGAAGGGGGAGTTTGGAGTAAAAAATTTTTTTAGTCACGTTTTGATTACTTTTTGGTTTCTAAAGTTATTTTTTTTTAGAAAAATTTGAATACCATCCCTGATATTGAAATTTTTCATCAAAGTAGTTTCCCTTACCTACTCAATTTTGATGTCTAAAAAGTAAGCGAGGATACGTGAGGCGTGACAAAGTATAACTTGAAAATATCTCGTAAGTATGAAAAAAATATGAAAAAAGTACGAAATTTCGTTTTTTGGATTTGGTAGTCAATAGACAAGAAATTTATCAGGTCTATTTTAATTTTTTTGTTTCTTTTAAAAATTATAAATTGTTGAAGTTTTTTAAAGCAATTTTTTAAAAATTAATGAGGGGGAGGGGCCAGTAGGTGAATTTTTAATTTTAAAAATGTCCTTTCAAGGTCCTTCTTTTTAGTTTTCAGATTTTGTTAGACACCCTGTGAGTGGTTGAAAGTTTTCAAATGACTTATTTTATGGTAAATTCGTGTTTTGAAAATATTTTCTTTTGAAGTATTTCGCATTAATTATGCCGAAACATCAAAATTGCCAATTTTTTGGTCATTATTTGCCATTTTCAAAAAATTGAAAAAATTTGGCAAGTTTTTGGCTCATTTTTCTCGATTTTTTTAAAATTGGTGTAGTGTGTGACCAATACGTTGGTACCGCTGCATACCGTTTCAGAAATGATGTCTTTTGATGTTTTGGCATAATTAATGCGAATGATTTGAGAAGAAAATATTTTCAAACACGAATTTACCTTAGAATGATAGATCAATTCGCAAATTTTTAACAACTGAGCTCACGTCAGTAGGACCCTCGAAAAATCCACAATTTTCTGAACATGTCCTTTCTTTAAGGACCCATATTCTCTCCTCCAGGGGAACCGCCGGAGCTAAAACGAATTGGGTGACTTTCAATTCAAAATGAAATCTTTTTCTGAATTTGATAAAAATCCTTTGAATTTTTTTTCGCAATCCTTCCAAAGTGCGTATCATTTCAGTATCTTCAATAAGTCTGATTATTCTTTCTGATTGCAGTATATTTGCTTTAAATCCATATTCTTAATTCATTGACCAGAAAAATCACATTGAATTCGATGTAGAACATAATTTATTGAATGAATTCTTTAATTTACTAACTGTCGTATAAAAGTCTGTACTTACGAGGTCGTGTTCTCTTCCCATTCAATATGACCTCTTATCAAAAAATGATATCCGAGGAAATGTTTTATGAAAAAAGTAAATTTTCTGCTCTCTTACACGCTCCCTTCTGTGAAAAAAAAAGAATAAAAGTTCACGCATACGATACCTCGATACGACTGAAAAAAAAGAGGAAAAATTGTAGGCAGAATAATATTCGAATACTTTACAGGCGACGACATCGTGTGTCCATACCGTTTTTTTCATACTTTCGAGGGAAATGAATGGCGGCCTGGTGGTTTTTAATTGCGAAGGCTGATAATAGAATAGGTTGCGTGTTCGGTTTCTCTTTTTTTTTCAAATTAAACGAGCGAAAAAAAAGTCACGTTAAAATGGGAGTTGGCCGAATTCATTAATTAAACGACGCGATCAAAGTATGGAAAAAATACGAGTTCACGTACCGAATTAATGCGCTTGTCCTGGTCCTGGTGCATATTTCCTCTGGAAAAAATATGTGAAATGTACAAAATCCTGAGAGGATTGAATTTGCATTGAAGAGGATGTACTTGTACTCGGTGGTATGCCAGATATTGGAATTTTGTAAACAGAATGGTGGAAAAGTGAGGATTGTGGAGGTAATTTTGAGTTGCAATTTGTTTGAAACGATCTGTCTGGAATGACTGAATGAGAAAAGTTTTATATTTTTATTTGAAAGGACAAAATTTTGAAAATGGTTCAAAACATTGGCCGTTGATTGGTGGTGCATTGCTCGTGATCTCTTTATCTGTTGTTGACATCACATTTATTCGCATACCTAAGGGTGGCTGTGTCGTCAACGTATTACCTGTATTGTTTGTTACGATTTCATATATGTAGAGATGAATGTGAGAAAGATTATCGAGTATTGACAGTGTATTATGTTCATAAAATGACGCGTGTCACAATTGATATGGAGTGTATTGTGCATATAATCAGAGCTTTATAGCACGTACCATTTTAATACGACACCCATTCTCGTATAAATGTACATATAAACGACACATACGGAGGCAAAGCTGCCATTATCATTGATAGAAAATATAAGAAAATAGCACGCGAAAATGCAAGGTTGAAAGTTCAGGAAGTGCCAAGAACAGTGGCAGTGATTGTTTGTAGGTGGCTAGATGGCATGTGTAGGTGTAGTAGGTACTCTCGTAGCTCGTCAATTGTTTCAAAAAGTCGAGTCGAAAATGATCATGTCCGGTGGGTTGGCGGTGATGAAATCCTCACTTCATCACCAGACAGGATTAAATTTTAGCCCGAGTCCTTGTACATGCAATTATTAACGACGACGTCGTCGTCGTCGTCGTCGTGGTAGATCGATAACGCTTAATTAGCATTTTTCATGTACCGCTGCCGTGTGTTAGGTAGTTGTCGTCAACGGTTGTGGTTCGTCATTGTTACTGACTCAGTACCTGTGTAGTAAAACGATGAAAAAAAACCACACTTGATGGAAATTTGCTTCTTTCATATCAAACGATGCGAAAAATTAACCGACCTGTTGAATTTTTTATACGGTACTCGTAGTATATGTACTTGTACAAGTGAAGAAGCCACGAACCTGAGTGGCTGAATGACGATGTCGGCTAATTTGAAAAGAATTACGTTTGTAATTTGTATAGAAAGCGAAGAAGAGTCGTGAATGGTGAAATGATCAAAAGACGTGATCGAGGTGCTGGATTGTTGAATTTTGATCTAATTTTAGAAGAAAAAAATTGATCTTGTTTTGGAGGGGGAAATTTTCGTGAATTTGGAGTGTTTGAACGGAAAATTTTCTATTTGCGGGGTCTACTTTGAAAATTTTGTGTAATTGTGTATTTTTTGAGTGAAAAATTGAAAAGAATGAATAATTTCAATATAAATGTTGGTGAATCGCGAAAAAAAAATTTCCAGAGTATTTTCTCTAAATTCAATAGAGACCTTTACTTCGAGTGAAAGTCACTTACAATAAATGTAGATTTGAAGGCGTTCCTGGAGGAAGAGGAAAGTCATGATCCCTCAAAGCAAAGGCATTTTCGAAAAAAAAATCTTGGTTTCTGGTCCTTACCCATTGAAGAAAAAATAACCCAGTTCCAAAAGATAGTATTTGAGATTCTGCGTCGATCTAGGCCATTTCCATTAAGATTCAAGACTATTTTTAGGGTTCATTGAGTGGTTGAAATTTTGCACATCGTTTGCTTAGAGAGGTGAATTCATTTTGAAATTTTTTTTTCAAATATTTCGCATTTATTGTCTGTGCGAAAACATCGAAAGATGCCATTTCTGAAATTGAGGACAAATTTTGAAATGCAGTGGTGCCAATTTTTTGGTCATTTTCAAAAAATAAGTAAAAATTCATTAAATTTTTTCGATTTTTTGAAATTTACAATAATGGCGTAGAAATTGGCACTTCTGTATTCGAAAATTACACACTATTTTCCCACTATTTTCAGTCCAGTTCTCAAAATCTAGGGAAGGAGAAGTGTTGAAGAGGTCCTTTGAGAACGTATTCAAAAAATAGACGAATATTCGAATTGTTTGATATCAATAATCTAATAAACGAAATGCCACATGTCATTTTCAGTTGTTTTTTTTTTTTTTTTTTTTTTTTAGCAGAGTCGGTGGCAAAAGGGCTAGATTGAAAAATTAACTTGATATTCGAACTCAGGGTTTTAAAATGGTCAATTCTTCTGAATTTTGGTCAATGGTGGAGGGGGGGGGGTCCTTTTACTCTTAGTGATGTTGGAAACCCATTTTGAAAATAAACCAATTCGTCAAATACATAGGTAATGATGTTCATTACAATTTTTTCAAATTTTCAGGATGTTTACAGATAGTGAAAGTGGTGAAAATGGTGAAAAGGTAGTGATTTTAAGCAATTTTGCTTAGAACGCAGTGAAAAATGAAAAAAGTGGTCATAAAAAATATACCTAGGTAAAAATCACTGCAAAAAATTTAATAAAATCCTTCATCATTCTTTCATATTATGTATTTTAAAAAAAGTAATTTTCAAAATTTATTTCAAATCAATGTAAAAAATTACAAAATCCAAACCAAAAAAAAAAATGAAAAAAACTGGGGAGGGAATTGGAGAATTTAAAATTTTTTTAAGTGATTTTTTTTTTTTAAAGTAAAGGAAAAGTAGTGAAAAGGTAGTGAATTTCGTTCAACAAATCCCTGTAGACATCTTGATTTTTGAATAGCAGCTTTCAACTTTTGCACATGTTATGAAATGTTGAGCTTTCACCACGAAATTTCAGATTTAAGCTTTGTAAAGTGAAATTACTGAGCTTTTCCTCGTTATTTTGTTGGCCATCGTTTCTGAAAAAATTCAGAAAAAAAATGAATGAGCATTGGTTGATTGAGAGATGCAAGAGCAGAAGTATCAATACTCAGTTTCCGGATTTCACTGAGAAGGCAAAATACCTACTGAATTTTGGGTGATCAAAGCTCCTCTTCCTCCATCTTTTTTAGTTTTGCTCTATTTGATCGAAATTACTGTGGTTTCAATAACTATTTTTTTGTAGAATACTTTCTATGAATGAATTTGTAATTTTCTGAAATTTACGAATCGTCCTGTTGACTCACCCTATAACTTCTGGAAACGTTTTTTTTTCGTGCATAAAGAGTTGAGAAGTATGTGGAGTAAGTACAAATTTTTTTGTCGAAAACGACACGTGATCTTAAGGAAAACCCCTTCAGGGTTCGGGATCTTTAGTGAAACGATAAAATAGTTTTTAAGAAGTGAAGTTGGCATTGCATGCGAAATGAGCCCTGTAAATTTCACTTTTTCAGTGAAATAATTCTTTCTTCGAACCATAAGGAACAATGTCAAAAAATATAAAAAGCCACGTTCCCCTGTTCAAAAAGTTATCAATTTTATTCTGATGTAGGTACCTACTAGGTAGCAAAAAAGTAGCGAAATTAGCCAAAAAAAAATTTAAAAAACAATGAAAAAATGAAGAAAAAACGTGTAAGTATATTTTTGAAGAAATAATTGCTAAACTGTTTTTGTATTTTTGAAAAAAAGTGGACATTTTTCATGATTGGGCAGCACTGCCTAAAAATGCAACATGCGTTTAATTTTGTTTTTGCCATCTTGTTGATTTTTGTGATGGAGGATGGGGGAGGGAGGAATTTATGAATTTCTGGTAATGCAGGATTAGCGATTTTTCTGTTGAAGAAATCCGTTGGATGATAGGTAACCTGTGATTAGGAACCGAATCAGTCTCCTTTATAAAAATAAATTCCTGCCGCTGCAATAACGATTATTAATTTGAAATCCCCTCTCTGTGTCTGTACCATACGAAAAACATTTCCAATTACACTGTACGAGAATCGATTTAATTCATAATTCATTGAAACCCGAGCTAATATTTACCCGGCTCCTGGGGGAAAAAAGTCGCCCGAAACTAAACTCGAATACCTAATCAAAAAAAAAAAAAACGGAATCTGAAACCAATAATACAACGGTGTATAATGCAGGAAAAAATTCGGTACAGTTGGTTTTTTGCCTACTAGCTTCGGAATGGAAGGCTCGTCGAGCGTATTAATAATGCCAAGGAAAAGCTCACGCTGAATGAACTCTTCTCTCGTGACCTTTGTACCATTCAACGATGGTTTGTGACGTGGCATTTGATAAATAAAGTACGAACAGCCGAAAACGATGGAAAGGGGCATGGTTCTCAGTTGTATGTATTTGATTCTCCGACGATTGGGATTTGGATTGAGAAAAAAATAGGTATTTATCGGGTTTCAGGGTAAAATTCACGTTCACGTTTGCGAAATTTTTTTCCTGCTGAAAAGAATACCTAGTGTTGTTCTCGACCTGTCAAAATACATGTATGTAGCTTTCGGCAACGTATCGAGTTCGGTGAACGTATGTGCCTTTAACTCGGATGTCAGGTATTCTTTTTTTTTTTATCTTGAAAGAGAAAAGATCGTAGAATTGTACGATATTGTTGGAAAAATTGATAATTTAATTTCTCGTCGTGTAGTCGTTGAAGCAAACGATGAACAGGGAGTGAAAAGACATTCGGGGATGCGTTATACTGTCACAGAATGGGGCAAGGAAAAAAAATCAAACGAGTTGAATAAACCGGAGAGAATGCACTTATTTTCCAAAGACTTCAAGAAGAGGTTTTCTATACTTATTAGAGAAAGAGGAAAGAAACTGGGGCCTGTTTCGTCTTCTATTTGTTCGTCGTCTGAAAATTTCACCTATTAAAAGTCGATGGAAAAACCCCGTGAAAAAACAATGGCTGAAAAGTAAATTCAAAATAACCACAGTTTGTGATTTGGGTCGGCTGTTGATGCGTGTTGTGTGCGTTGTGATGAGGGGTATTTGCCAATTGAGAAATGGAAGTTGGTTGCTGGTAAAACGTTAAATATTAAAGTACGCATCGGATTAGGTCGCTCAGGCGGATAATACACCGTTCGCCAGAGTCGGCAGTGGTACGTAAAAGCTATATGCCATGGAAAGCGGTATAAGAAGATGAAGAGCAGAAAAGGTACAGGGGGAGAACCGTATGAGAAAAAAATTAACTCTCGTGTTTCCTGCGGAAATGGGATTTTTTATCTTAACATCCCGTTGTACGTAGTGGAGCAATGCGTCCCACTTTTGAAAACCTCTTCCTTATTCGGCAAGAAAATAATGCCAAGGTGATGCGGCCGAGATGGTTCGGGGAGAAAAATTTTCCAAAATAATGGAACAGTTGATGAAATTTTTGGATTTTTTTCCATCATGATTGTGTGCTCTATGTGAGGATGACTAGTACATACGAGGTCAATTCGCGAATAACGAGCATATTGTAATTTATTGGAAATTGGCCAGTTGCTTTACTAGATATTTGAAAGCTGCGAATTTTTTCGACCATGCGTGTTTCAGAAGCGATGGGGTGGGAAATGAAAAGGATGTGAATTTTTTTTTTCTTTTTACGAGTGTGGCTGGCAATGACGTCGAGTTGACGCGATTGAATTAAGCTAAATGGGGGTAAAGGAAGGAAAATGAAAGTGGGTGCGATGATGATTTTCATTTCAATAGATTGCGCGTCTTGATGTGCGATGAAAAATTCGCAGATAACGATGAATATTTGTAGTTTCGGACGGCGACTCGCGGATATTGCCCGGTGAAATGAGTTTAGTGGGAGTGGGGGTTTGTGAGCTCACTGTTACGTATGTAGTATGTACAAGCCGATGTACGAGTATAGTATGACGTAATGGTGAGTTTTTTTTTTACATTGTTTGTGTGTGTTTTCAGTGTACCTGGTAACTGGTGTAATGATGATAATTATGGCGAAGTGATAATTACATACATGTAGTGTAAGAGATGATTTATTAAATACGATGATGACGATGAACTGAAATGAGAATTGATTCGATTTAACGTGTGGGAGAAAAATCGGATACGAGGGTGTTTCTTACGAAGAATTCTATAATTGTGCTTATTGTGGAATTCCAAGATGAAAAATTCTAAATGTTATTTACCTAGATGCATTTTAAATTTACATAAAATGCACGTATTTGTGTAATTGTTCCAAAACTAACGAAGATGGTTTTCAAACTGGTATAAAAACGTGAGGTCCAAACACAGCTGCATCAGAAACATGCAAACTTACCTCACTATTATAAATTTTTGGTCCTTAAAATGAATTCCTCGAATTTTGAAGAATCTTGAAAATCAGAAAGTCAGAAGAGAAAAGAAATCAAAATTTTACCAAATTGAGCTTGGAAGCTTCAATTTGCTGTGTGCTTTATTTTCAATCTCTGAATTCGATTGGAAACAGTTCTGAGTCGCTTTGAGAGATTTATTGAAATTAAACATCGCGAAATTGCACCTAATTGAGATAGAAAACTGACATATTTGGTTTGTACTTCCGTTTTCAACCTCAGAAATCAATTGGAAGCGATTTCGAGTCGTTCTGGAGCCTCCAGCCCATTTTTTGGAAATTCCGATTTGTTAAAAATGCACCAAAATCCCCCTAAATTCATTAAAAATTGGTTGAAGTGTGGCAACACTGTTACATTTTTTCCGAGATTTTTTATGAATAATCAGTTTGAGGTAATTAATTTTTCAGGTGTGCATACATTTTACTGCTTTCAAGCGTTATTGGGAAAGCAAATAGGAAGGGGGGGGGGGTAAAAGTAAACTTTTTTGGGAAAAAATTCGTGCGGTTTTAGATTTTTCTGAATAGGTAATCAAAATTTAAATCTAATTAGGAAATGTTGGTCTTGTTGACTGAGATTTAACTGTGATTTTTTTTTGGTTTTTGCTGTTGGGGGGGGGGGTGAGATTTGAAATCCAGTTTTTTTGTTGTAGACCCCTACGATTTCTGTGATTACGAAAGAAGGGAAGAACAGAAAGTATCTTCCTCGTCCAGTGCTCAAATCATTATTTATGCAAATACTTGAAAAAATATATTTCATTCCTCCACGTCAGTCACTTCCTATGTACATCCTTAACTTCGACCCAGTTTCACCATTAACCAGTTGGATAGAGATTATCATTTTTTGTTTTCTTTTGATATCGATGAATTTAATTTTTCCACTGTGGTTGTTGACTAATTCGTCATTCTTAAATGTCATGAAAATTCGCCGAATAACTTCACCTATGACGAAGTGGAAAATCACTCAACCGAAATGTCAGACTATTTTCGTGTGAATTTCAGATTGATTGAAAGTGAATTTGGTTACTACTTACCTAGTACGTACACAGCTTCTGCTTGAGACCATGTTGAGGAAATTTTCGGAAACAGACTACCTATTGGGGTAGGTACAGATTTTTTTCAGTGAATCCTCAATTACCCAATGAAAATTTGAAGACATTTTTCCCAAAATCTGTTTGATTTTTAGGGATTTCGGATGAACCGCACAAGTTTTAGGACCCTACAACCTCATTTCAGGTGTGGTGATCAATCGAACTAAAATTCGTGTTCAAGGACCTCAAGTATCAAATCGAAATAATTAATGCATACCTACTATTAAATAAATTGAAGATGATTTTTAACTTCGCTGGAATTGCCAGATAGGTCTCCTGAAAGGTTTTTATGCAAGGGGTTCCCAAAAGGGATGATTCAAATTTTCAAATAAAGATTTTAAAATCGGGAAAAATTGTTGAATTTGGTTTAAATTCAAGTTCATGATGTGTTTGGACGTTTTTTCAAATGCATATTGCGAAGAAACAAAATTTTGACCAAAATTGATCAATTTTTTAGGAGGGGGAAATCTTAAAAAAATTGTTTTTCGCATTTTTTGAAGGTTTTTTTATGCACGCTGGAAAAATTTTTTATAACTTTTCGATTTTTAGTCTCCTTAAACAATCTAGGTGTTCAGCATCCTTGCAAGTCTGAAAAAAATCAGTTTTAAACCTCCAAAAATGATGATTTTCAACTAAAGTTGCAATGTCACCCCTCTTAGATTACATTATAACCCTCAAACAAACGATTCTGTAAATCAAATCGGGGAATAACTGAAATGTTTTGCTCGGAAAATAGGCTTACGGACGAACTCTTGCAAAAAATGTCAATTCCCCAGAGTTGGACCTACTTATTTTCGAGATTGGGGCTCAAATGGGGCCGATTTTGGGTCCGTAAATCATCCGAACAATATTTGTATTTTTTTGATGGGGTGGCTGGGTTCACTAAGATGAGAAAGGGGTGAGGAAAATTATCGGTATAGGACTCTTTCGAAAAGTAATTTTATTCTGAGCACATTTTGTTGCGTTGAATTTTGCTCCATTTCTCAGTAAACTTTTCGTGAAAACCGAAAAAACTGACAAGAATTTTGATGTTTTTTTGAGAGACATTTTTCTAAATTGAGTTAAAACCAGTGCCTCAAATGAAAATTTTGTACGAACCGTGTATTATCTACTATTGTCTATTCCCAGTACTGAGTAGTGCAGTCTCAAATCTGACTTTATATTCGTCATCAATGTGGTCGTTTCATATGAAAACGACACCAATATCGACGATATACCTCAACTTCAAATTGGCGTTGGGGATGCTCCTGCAGCCCCAATTGGGGCTTGGAAAACCCCAAACTCGCCTCTTCGTGCCTTCATCAGTTAGTGTACAAAATTTCATCCCAAAGTGTAGATTTCTCGTATTTAAATGAATTTTTATTGAAAAGTCGAAATTTTGAAAGGGAGGATGAGCCTAAAATACGCGCCGGGAGGTGGGGTTGGGGAAGTTGCATATTTTTCGTCTACGATACGAACAGTATCCGAAAATGCGATTTTCCCACACTTCCATCGGATGATTTATGGTCCCAAAATCGGCCCCATTTGGGCCCAATCTTAAAAATGAGTGGGTTCAGCGCTGGGGAATTTGCATTATTCGCAAGAGCTCGTTCGTAAACCTATATTTTCCTTGCTAAACATTTCACTTCCCCGGTTTGATTTACAGAATTTTTAGGGTTAGAATATAGATAGTCTATTTTGGAAAAATAAGGGGGGGGGGCTAGCGATTTCAAAATTTCATCATGAGAGAAGTCAGACCATACAGAACAACTTTCACGTGTAAATTTCAAAAACGTCGATCATAATTCTTAATTGACTATGCTCCATAAAAGCTTAACATTGAATCATTTTTTCGGGGGGGAGGGGGCTTTCTTGTGGACCTTCCTGAACATCTATTCCGTCATTCGTGCTCTTCGGGCTGTGTAATAGCGAGGGAGGTAAAAGGAGAAGTCTGCAGGTTGAACTATTCGCACGTGCTCTTTCGTACTACAATTTATTTGCCCAGCGACTTAGCTAGTTGAACTCGGCAGTCGGCATGGTTGGTTTCATTTGTTCGTAGAATAGAGTAGGTCTTCGCACGCGACGACCTTAAGGCCAAAGATGCCGGATATCACGGCTCGAAATATATATCTTCGACTGCTCGGTGCTTATTCATATGCATACGAATAAGATCCGAAGTAGCGGGAAAAACTCAACGACAATGTATACTTCGATAAAGCGATAATAATTTGTTATATACGAACCAGTATTTTGTATTTTGTATGTGTATATATTTGGCACATACGTAATGCGAGAAAGAAAATTACCGCAGCAAAATGAAATTTGTGCTGCACAAAAATACACATTATTGTACCGGGTAGGTAGAGGTACAACACGTATATGAAAGTAAAAGTTGTCGTCATTTGTCGAAAGCAACAGTCAGTTTTCGTTGTGTTGGGTGGGTACTACCTATCTACAATAATATGCAAACATTGCTGCGGTATTTTTTGTGCTATCTAGTAATTTTTTATTTTACGAGAACGTTGTATAAGTTAATTATCGCTTAATAATAATAAACCTGAAAATATTCATCGATCGTGTCGATGTGTCTTTGTCTCGTTCTCGTTTCTCCCCCCTGGATTTTTTTGTACAAAATAATCGTAAGCTGAGTGTAAATTATCGACTGGTGCAAATTTACGTACTCGTAGCTGTATTTTAGTGTACGCGATCGAGAGAGGTGAACGAAGTTGCGACGAGGGAAGCTAACGCGGTGATTAACGACGACGATGGCGGTATCGTTATCGTCACAAGGAAGGGATTACGTGAGTCGGGAGTCGACGATTAACCAGAGAGAAGAGTTACGCACGTTATGGGAGGAAATGGTTGATTTTTAGCGAGTAATTTGTAGGTCAGATTTGAACCATCGAGGCATTAAATCGGAGAAGTGTGTATAAAAATTATTATGTGTGTTCGGTTCGGTTGGGTTGTTTATGGTGAATGGTTGCTTAGCACCCACAATAAAATATCAGCAGGTGTTTGAGCCCTGATTAAGCGTGTACAGAACGTAAAACGAAGCGTATAAAAATTGGGTGCCGTTACGGCTGCATCGAAGTACCTGCTGAGGGGGTGGATTTTTTTCCACATGTGTATGGGGTAGACGAGGGTGTAAAGAAAAAAGACAACGAACGACACGAATATGTGATTAATTATTAAATAGGACGATGGTATTTGAAATAATGTGATTTTTAATGCATGTGTTTTTTTTTTTTGCTATTTGATTCGCAGCGTTCAAAGTGTTGTGGGCAGAGGTCTTAGCTAGAAAAGCTGGAGCTGCCGCTTGATTTGGACGTGCAACACACTGGATCAGAAGAAGACGGAAGATTGAAGAAAGCGGTGCTCAGTAGCCAATTCCCAGACTGACATTATGAATGAGTTGGAGGCGCTCAGACAAGAAGCGGAAACGTTAAAAAATGCCATCCGAGTGAGTCTCTTATACTTATGTATATATGAGCCAAAAATAATCGAAAATTTATCGATCTCGGAATTGACGTTTCTATATACTCGCGAAAATCGCCGAGTGGTTCCAAAAGGTCTATAAGATGGTATCATCGCGTGTTTTTTTTTTTTTTTTTTGAAAAAAAAAGTTTCGAAATATTTGAAATATTCTTCGTTTTGTGTTTGTCTTATAAAGTCGTAGGTATATTTTTTTATTTGATTAAGAACGCGAAAATTTACACAACGCTGTTTCGAAATTCGTTCAAATGTCAAAGTCCAGGTTCGAATATTCAGCCTTTTTTTTTTTTTTTCGTAGTAGAAGTACCTACGTACTTGTACGAGGGATGGGAGCTGTAAATAGACTTACGTCGTCGTCGATGGATTACGAAATCGAATGAGAGAGTTGGGTTTATTCTCGAGAAGTGTTGAAGAGTTTCGGTTTAGGTTCGTTGATTTAGAAAGAAAAAAATGAAATTAGGTCGAGTAGAGGTTCACGTTCGAATATGTACGAAGGAGAAGACGAGTATAGTCGCAGGAAGTGAATTATTGTGATTGTTTTATTGAGGTTTCTTTTTTTTATTTTATTTTCATTTCGTCTCTCTAATTGGATGTTGGACGTGAATGGACGATGTCTTCGATTCAGGAAGCAAGACACATCGGTGGAAATTTTCGTTCCATTAACACACACTCGGCTACGAGTATAATACTGTGTGGAAATCGAAACGATAATTAAATTTGTACGACGAGTTAATCTACTAGTAACATGAGTTGTATAAGATGAGTAATGTTTCATTTCGATGAATTTCAAATGAGCAATAATGTATTGGATATCTTGTTTTCTGTAAATTTGATGTTGAGAAATCGATACCTACGATATTTTATTTACAATTTTCTTCTCATCTATACGTGTCTTTCCCCCCTTCAATCTATTGTTAGCATTTGCTAATTTTCCGATTAAAATGCAACGAGATCTCAGCTTGTAAAAAATATGGAAAATTTCGTATAAGAGCGCAGTGTTGCCAAGTTTTCCAGATGTTCAATATGAAGGCATTGGTTACATAAGAAGAACGAAGAAGCATTTTAGGGTCGGAATCGGAATAAAATTGAATGACGCGGTCATAAAACTCGGCCCAAGGCTACGCGTGGCATTTCATAAATTTAAAACTGAAAATTTTCGTTTTTACGATTTCAATGGCCAGTTTTTGAAAAATCGAACTATCTAGCTCTTCTTTTTTTTTCGTGTTTGGGAACACAGTTGGCTTTTTTTTGTTCGAAGTCTTCGATGAGGGTGTTCATTAAATTAGTTCGGCCCAGAATAATCTAATACATATATTTCGAGTGTGTATCCAATTTGAAAATTACATGTTTTGAGAACAAAATTTGAAACTATTCATTTAGATGGAGAAATTGAATTAATTCAAAATAAAGTACAAGTTTTAGTTTTTTCCGAGCGTTTTTTCTGAGTTTGTATTGAGTAATTTTTATTCAATTTGGGGGGGGGGGGGGAGAACAAAAATTTTCTTCGGGAGTTGAATATTTTGAGAGATTCGGTTGATAATTATTGCAAAGTGTTTGTTGGTTATCTAAAACACACTTTCAACTTTGAAGAAGTTCAGCAAACATCTTGAGTTATTAAAATTTTGATGTTGAAATCAGTTGTTTTTTTTGGCTTATTAAATTCATTTTTGATGATCATCCGCCTCGTCTCCTCGAAAAAAGGAGAAATCAGTAGATAACACGTTCCTTGTATTTTGGACGATCAGAAAATAAAGTTTGAAACGAATTCGCTCATGAAAAATTTATGTTTTTTGAAAGCCTTTCCTTTAAAGGAATTCATTGGTCGAGAAGGGAACCAGAATTTGTATTTGTACACCTATTAACTCGATGAATTAATTTGGTGAAAATGTACTCTCTCCCCCTCTCGTTGCTTCTCACTTTTGAATTTTCTTGCTGGAGAATTTTTTGATGAAGTATTTCGAAAAATTTTGCCATTGATTTACAAATTGGTTTTATTCAATATTAGAACAAGAATTCTTATTTTCCTAATTTTTTTTTTTTTTTTTTTTTTTGAAATTTTGAGTAGGTATTCTTTAGGAAAATTTTCATTTGAATTAATCTCCATTGTACATAAAAATGTTTTTCATTTTTTACAAAATACCTGTTTTTCCCAAAATTGCCTAAAACCCCTGCTTTTTTGCGAAAATTGCGAAAATAAACTTTTTTTTTTGAAGCTGTGATTTTTTTCAGCTTCTGAAATGATTCATTCATTTGTTTTCATCTTTCAAAAATTCGATTTTGAAAAGCTCACTCGAGTTCACTTTGGTAAAAGAAAATATTTTGGCTTGAATAAACATTGACGACCCCTCCCCCTCCATTCCAATATTGAAGCTTTTATTGAAATTAGTCGTGTTTTTTTGTCAAAATTAAAAATGAATAAACTTTGTTTTTTTTTCAACTTTTGAAATATTTTTCTTTCATTATTTTTATATTTCAGAATTTTAATAATTTTGAAAAGTCCATTCTAGTTTACTTCGATAAAAGAAAAATTTTGGTTTGAATAATTTTTGACCTGCACCCTTCAAATTATTGAAGTTTTTGATAAAATTATTTGCCGAAATTTCTGCTTTTTCACAAAAATTGACACAAACTCCCAATTCATGTCGAAATTGCAAAAAATTGTTTTTTCAATTTTTTTTGACCTGTTAATTATTCATTTTGTTTTCTTTCCAGAATTTGAAATGAGATTAAATTTTGATTTACATCCTTCCAATTTAAAAATTTGATGAAATTTCCATTCAAAAAGTATGCTTTTTGCGAAAATTGCGCAAAAAAGTCGCGCTTTTTTCATTTTTGTTCCCAAATTGAAATTCTCCATTATTCTCTTTTTCTTTCACAATTTTGAGTTTTTCATTTTTTCTTGGTTCTCTTTCATGATGATTTTGATTCGAAAAAATCTCGTCTCAGTCAAATAATTGTAAGCATCTCTCCATCCCCCCTCCCCATTCTCCTTCAGCACTGAAACACTCAGGAAAATATCGTATTGGGTAAACTCCTTCAAGCATTAAAAGTGCAACTTGATGAATATTGTTGACCTGTTTATTTGAAACTTTGGCGTATAATTTTTTCAATCTTTTTCTTCTGATTTTTGCTCCTTCAATCGTGTCGTGATTTTACTCTTCTTTGGTATTTTTTTTAGCTCGTTACCGCGAATCTTGTTTACAAATGTGCCAATTAATACAGCTATCGGTATAATTCTATTATGGTACGTTTAATGACTGTGACGTGCGTCGGATTTCCCAATGTTCGAGAGAAGGAAAAGATCTCCGTCTGCATAAGTATAGTATAACTTATGATGATATCCATCACAAAACATCGACGTGAATGTAATTATAGTGCTGAATGGCTCGATCGTCTCGCGCTTCTGGATATTTGTACTATTTTTAATCGAAATATCCCTGCGAATAAATCAGAATCTGAACTCGTGCTGAAAGAAAATTCCTAAACAGGGAACAGGGAATTGAACAATCCATCGGTTGATCTCGCAAGACGATACTAAACTTGCGTCGAAATGAGGACAAAATACGAACGTACGAACAAGTTTTTAATATTCGAAAAGGACACACACACCATCATCATCTCACAAGTATATACGTCCGAGAAAATGATTGAAAAAAAAAAGAAAGAAAGAGTATACAAAAACAAACCACTCAGCGAAGCGAAAGAGAGAATGAGAAACGAGAGGCGCAACGCGAGGCGAGGCGAAAAAGCGAGAAAAAATGTAGATCATTGAGTTGTTTTTTTTTTCTATATCAATGAACGAAAGAACATGCTAAGGTCGTTCATGAAAATTAATGAAAGTAAGAAATTGAACGAGGTAGGGTGGATTCAGGTAACGCGAACAACGGTCTTTATTAGGACGAAGGGCGGAGGACGAAGCAGAGTGAGTGAGAGCGAAAGAGATGCTCGATGAGGCGGTTGTTGCTGCGCGGCCGTATAAAAGCTCAGTGACAGTGTTACCAGTAGACATGTGGAAATTTGCTGACGTAGAATGGAATATTTCGCTCATCTTTAGCCCCTGACGGCGGAGTGAAAAATGTATAAAAGGAGTATCCAGTATGAGGGTGGAAAATTTTTGAAGAAATTGAGGCGTTTGCTGATGCGATTTGTGTGATGAAGGTGCATTTCGAGTTTGCCATCGGGGTGGTTGTGAAATTTCAGTCGAAATGATCGGAAATTCGGTCGACTCTTCCGTCTGTTTTTCGTATGGTTCGAAAGCAGGACCGTGGTAAAGGGTTAAAGGCCGAAAAGAGCGGCGAGAAATACCTTAGCGAAATTAAAATATAATTTATGAAGCGAAATTTGTGAAACTATTACTATCGATTAGTAGAAGCGCCGCCGCGCCGTTGCTTATGTTACATTCTAATCTCGCCGTCGAATACTACGTGTTAACGGCTCGTAAAAATGAAGGTGGTTTTTTTTTCTCTCATTGGTCTGCCAGGCCTTTTCACTCCCTTTCTGCCTGTGAACGTTGCTTTTTCGTACTCATTCTGTTGTAATGTTTTCTCTGTCTCACTCTCTCACTCTCTCGACATCGTGTTCCTTTACCACCCTTAAGGTTAGCTCGTTTTTTTTTTCACTCGAAGATATCGTTAAAAAATACATATTACGAGGTATAGGACTCGTAAAACGGGGAAAATGAGAAGTTGAAAAGGAAAAGTACAGGTGGAAAATTTATTATAATGCAAGTGTATTTTTCAACAGTTAGGTGGATATGTAGATGTATAGGAGTACGTAAGGCTGCGATTTTCAATTTACACACGTACAGCGAGGCCGAGTATCGGTGGTGGGTTCTGGATGTGTGCGAAGGTAACTTTAAAAGCAGCGATAAGCGTGAGCTTTTGCGCATGTCAAAGGCTTCCACGCTCTGCCATACCATGTCGATGTTCTGGCTCTCTTTTTTATTCATTCAAACACACACACGGTTTTTAACCGAGAACGACGAGGACGAGGACGAGGACGACGACGAAAACGACAGCGACTACGACGACGTCGTCTGTGTCATTTTCTCGTTCATTTTGTTTTTGTGAATTCTGAAATTTACGCGTGGAGAGAACACCGTACCTTGTGAAGAGAATGGCAGCAATTTGAGTCCGAGGTAGGGTACGATACGTGTGAAGAAATTCAACCCTCGTTCGTACGTATAGGACGAATAAAAAGTGGACGAGCGAATACTTGCTCTATTTATGCATGAAAAGGTAATCAGGTGTAGGAATTTTTCGAAAAAAAGGCAAAGCGAGGAGAAAGTGGTTAAATTGCGCACGTAAGGAAAAAAATATGGTAACGAGTGAATACCGTGTACTTATGATAAGTAGTATTTTGGCCATGTTAACTTGACCCTCCGGGCCTTGGAACGGGGTAAATTTAAATGATGGCGGATTGTAAGGTTTCCATGGCTAACTGTTGCATTGTCGAACAGAGATGGCGCGAGAGACCAGCAAAGAGGGAGGATTTTTTCCATTTTATGGTAACAAATCTCGTCGTATTCGTCGAATATGACCGCACAAAAAAAGGTCATGCTGGCTTAAATCAATATTTAAGACGTTCGGCAAGTTTTCGAATCTACATAGCGCCTGCCATAGGGTGAGTTATCGAAGATGGACGGATCGTTGTTCCCATATACGAAAGGAATGTAGGTAGTTTAATAAATATCTGGTGTGTTTTTTGATGGATTAATGAAATGGTGTGGAGTGGCAGAAGTGATGATATGGCTTGAGTAGTCTTCTTTGGTACAGGAGATTGTGGGCTGATTTGAGGCGAATGGTGTCTTGATACGAGTCCAAGGTTTGGAACTGTTTTGAGCAGTTTTGGAGTCTCGAGCAGATTTTTGATTGTTGAAATTGACAAGAAATTTTATTCAATGAAACTGGGAAAGCTGAATTGTACCCTATTTACAACATGTTGAGTCGATTAAAGGAGATTTTGAGCGGTTCTGGAGCCTGAGCCATATTTTGAAAATTCCAAATTTTCAAGATACGTTTCCAAACTGGCAGAAATCAAATTAGAAATAATCATGGAATTTTTTGAAAATCTTGAATTTCCAGAAAGTGACTGGAGGCTCCAGTACAGCTCAAAACCATCTCCAATCGACTCAGCATGTTGAAATTGGGGTTAAAAGTAGATTTTAGCTTCCCAGTTTCATTAAGAGTAAAATTTTGCAAAAATTTTAATTTTCAAAAATCTGCTGGAAGCTCCAGAATTCCTCCAAACAGTTCGAAAACATTTCCTATCAATTTGAGGGCTCGAAAATGGAATTCGTGCCAAATTTAAGCTTTTTAAATCAATTTGGTGAAATTTTGATTTTTTTACACTTTTTGCCCTTTACCTAATTTTTAAAAATTTATGTACTAAAAATCTAAAACTGCACTTGAGTATTTGAAATTCTTACTGGTGATGTATTTTTGTATTCTCTTTCGATTTTGCTTTATCTGTTCAAAAATTTTTCTGCCAGTTGGGATACCTCCCTTATGAATTATTCGTAAAATGAGAGAAATTTTCTGTCTCATTCGCCAATTTGTCTAGTAAGAAACTCACCAACTGAACAAATTTTGGCCAAGCAGTTTTCCTCGTTGCGTTGACTTATTAATATTCATTGCCATATCAAGTCCCTGAAAAAAGCCAAGAATTTCGCAAAAACTGTCTCCTGTTTTTCTTGTACTGTACATATAATTTTAAAAATGCATATTTTTTGAGAAAAATTTCAAGATACAAAATTTGATGTCTGAAATTTGAAAAACTGTTGCTCTTCGGGATTTCAAAATAGGCCATTTGTTCTTACGAAGGTTTTTCAGGCGCCAAAAAAGCGACGAACGACTCGAAAGTCGAAAATAGTTTCAGTGCCTTCGCGGTATTGATCTTACGTTAACGAAATTTCGCATAGAACCCTTTTTTGTTGTTTTTCTGTTGCAAGCTACGTACTATATGTATGTATTATGGTTAAGTTGAGAGCATCATTTTGAACTGGCTCGGTTTTTTGTTCATTTATTGTTAAATATTTTTAGATCATCTTGTGTGGTATTTTGTTCATATTTTGTGTGGCCTTTTTTGATTGAATTATTTCTGGGTTTTTAAAAAACGGCCAAGTAATTGCTGCGTTGCCAGCCATATAAACCGAGTTCAATTACAATCGAATACACGATCATTTAGGTGTTACAAAAGGAATTATTCGCGTATGCCATTTCATTTTCAAATTTCATTACGAGAATTAAAAACACGTTCCTATTACAAATTACGTGGAAGTTAATTATTCATATGAGGTTTTGATCAACATTTTATTTAAGGTCAATGTGGGCTAATTGTAAACAGGGGGTGATTGTAAACAAGGTAGTTGATAAATATTAATGATATGGTAATCAAGCCTAAAACACTCGAACCATCGTCATCTGCTGAATCTGTTCACGATGAAAAAGCATTCTGAAAAATTGATTCTCGAATTTCCAGTGGCCTAAAAGGGAGCAAGGAGGCATTTTTAGAGTAGCTCGGTAGTGAAGGGCTCCAGAGTGGGGGATGTAGACAATAGGAATCACAGCGAGGTTATTTTTTCAATCAGAAACACATCAACATTTTTTCCCAATGAATCTGATTCAGGATTCAGTGTCATTATGTTGAAAAAAAATCTACGAAAGTGTCGTAAGTGTTGCAAATGGATCCTTCGGGTCTATTGAGAGAATAAATACTGTTGTAAAGAAAAGATCATAAAATTGCAAAAAATCGCTCAAAATGGGTTTTTTAGACTTAAAAGAAAGGTCTGGAAGAGTTCGAAAAACAAAAAAGTGCTATATTGATATCGGTGACACCTTTTTATCGAATCTACGTTGTAAATTTAGAGAGGCTGCAGGCTATTCTCAAGGTAAAAAAATTGCTAAGAAATCGACTATTTCGTACCTGAAAAGGAGTCAAACTGTTTGATTGTGCAAAATTTGGACCGTGTAGGTCAATTTGAGTTACCTGGTTGTCAAAAACGAGACGAAAATTATTCTGCCTTTAATAGAGTGGTGATGATCTAGGTTGCTGAAAGGTCATCAAAGTCATCATAAAGTCATTATTTTAGACTCTGGGTCACCAAAGTCATCAAGAAGTCATCCTTTTTGGCCAAAAATTGATCGAATATCCTCAAAATCGAAAGATATTTGTAATTTGTCAAAAATGCAGAAAGTATAATAAGTATAGTAATATTGTTGGATTGAGCCAACTTTTACTGAAAGTTACACAAAATTTGGCGAAAATTGCTCAAAAGTCTGTTGAAATGCCAATTGGTTAAAAATTAAGAAAAATATTGTAAAAATGCGCAGTTATGAAAAAAATTGTTGGAAAATTATGAAAAAAATAATCAAATATCGAAATAAATGAAATCATGAAAAAATCACATAGAGCATTCAAAAAACGTAGAATTATCATCAAAATCTTTTGAAAGTTACCAAAAATTTATAGAATTTCAGTGATAATAGTGTTATTTGGACTTTGGAGTTGATGATGGTCGAATTACCCAATTCCCAGATCGTTTTTACTGATGTAAGAATTGATTCCCATCTTGTTTCTACTCATGTATGGATTACTTGTTACCTGTTCGTTGGTCACGTATCGTGTACAGCTACAGGGTGCCCAGAAATATCGAGTACCCCTAAAAAAGTTTTCTACTAAAATACTTTGGTTGGTCACAGTGAATGATAATAATGATAGCACATGATTGGTTGTTGGAATGGAGAGATAACATTCCACCAATCATATGCATCAATTTCACGTTGCCAACCTATATTTTTAATGAAAAACTTTCTTTGGGGTACTTGATATTTCTGGGCACCCTGTACAAGGCTATAGACACAGTGACGCACGGGTTATTTTATACTGTTACATTAATGAAAAGAGGTTAGATTTTTGGAGAAAGGAGAGTAAGACTGAAAGGGTTCGAGCAATTTCAGATAGCGTTTGAGGAAGGTTTAGTGACTTTCTTAAATTGGTATGATCTTGACAGGTGAGTAAGATGTGGGAGATAGTGAGTTGGACTTGACTTGTAGACTGTAGAGCATATTAGCGCGGTTTCTTTTTTGAAGAGATGAAAGTGTGTGAGGACTGAGGAGGGTATAGCCTGTACATACATACACAGCATAAGGCAATGGCCTGCTTCCTGGATAAATCTTTAATGTTGGTGGTGTGGTATTGGCTGGGAATTAACCGCTAACATAAATGGCTTCCATCACATCAGACACAGGGACAGGTGTTTCCAGTATAGGTAAAATCTTGAGTGACTGCTTTGCTGCTATAGTCTGCTGTTTCATTTCCCAAAGTTCCTGAGTGGGCTGGAATCCAGGCTATGATAACATCCATGAAACATTGAAGAGATAAGATTTCTGAGGCAATTGGATGTTGCTTAGTGAATCTGTGAAGATCACAATTTTGTCGAGTCTGCTCTCAATTGCCATGTTTGAAGATGTAAGTATAGCCAGTATAGCGTATAGTTCTCATGGAAGAATACTGAACAAGCACAGAAGAAGAAATCGCAAAACCTCGCTATCACAAATGACTGACTAACCACAACGATCCACCGATTTCGACCCATTGGTGTAAGACAAAATGGAATCATTGTATGTACTGAGCAATAAAGTTATTGATGACTTGAGTGTTGAGTTGAAAGTGTTCAAGTAATGATGAATCAAATGAGAGAATATTTTTCTTAGTTTTTGTAGGATTTTCTGGATAGAATGGAGGAAGAGGATATACTGGATGGACAGAAATATTGTGAACCACAAAGAAATTTTTTATTAAAAATATAGGTTGGTAATGTGAAATAGGTGCATATGATTGGTGGAATGTTATCACCTCAGTCTATTAACCAATCATGCATATCATTATTATCATTCACTGTGATCAGCCAAAACATTTAGCAGAAAACTTTTGTACGGGTTCATGATATTTCTGCTCACCCTGTAGCTAAATAGAGTTTAGAATGGAAGAGGCGTTATGGAGATATGAATCATAAGCATACGGGAGATTGGGATCAATTTTTGAGTCAGTGGTAAAAGGGAGACAGTCAACAGGTTTAAGGTGAATGAAAAATTTGGAAAGGATGAGTTTTGATCATATACAGGGGAGGATTTCAGATGCTTCCTGATATAATAAGTGTATCGAGGAATTGTGAAATGGAATCAATCTATACACAGGAAAAAAACGACATGAGAATCAATTCGACTAGTCCTAATTCCTGAAAAATCATTTAGGAATCAACTTATGTACCTATAGCTGTATCATCAGCTCTGAAATTTTGAAAAATCTCAACGTTATGGCATTTTTTCATCATTTTTCCAGTGATTGATGCCAAAAAATTATATAAAAATCACCCATCAAAATTGAATTTCAAACCCCCCCCCCCCCCAAAAAAAAAGGGTGTCCAAAAGTGGAAATTTGGACATTCAAAAGTCATCCAAGGGTGGGGGGTCGTGCTTTTTAATTTTTTTTTTTTTTTTTTTTTTGATTTAGTAGGCAAGACAGTGGACCTGTCAAAAAATGATTGAACCCATGTTCAGTTTCTCGAGCCATGTTTGGGCAATCGGGTCCTTGCAAAATAATAAACTGGCCTACCACTGAATTCACCCGTAGTCTTGCCTCGAATGAGATCTGTTTCTGTACCCAACACGGGCTCCAACAGTTTTTTTGTGTCTGTTTGAAGAAAAAGAAATTGTACATACGAAGATAAACAAAACAAATCAGCAAGTGACCCCATAAAGTACGCGTACAACATTACGAATAATTTAGTAGTATCGAAATCGAGAGTAAATTTTCAAATTGCTAACAGAAACGCAGCTCGAAGATGCTCCGGTATCTCGGCGCGGAAGTAATAAGGAAAAAACTGGCTAAAAATTGGCGCTCGACCAGGGCACATCGTTACCACTTGTGGGTTGATTGCTGCAGTTTACACCACGCTTACCCATTCGGCTTTTTTTTTCCATCGAGCTAACGACTTATCCTAGATTCTACGTGGATTTTGAGTTGAAGAGTACGTACGTATTATGGGACGAGAAAAGACAGAATCTATTTGTATGTACCATATGATTATTATCATCATTATCGCATCGTGATCATTAAATACAGTGAACTGGAATCAATAATATACAAAACGAACTATTGCGAGAAATGCTACCGATATAAATTTATCGATAATTCGCCGAGTATCGATTCTGGTGTTTCTATTAATACGAATACGAATACGATTGATGCTATATATTCACCGACGTATTAATTAATTTGTTAACGATTCTTCGGCTCACCACGCCGCGTTCACCTTGACTATAAAGAGATTTGTTTTTTTTTTTCACGTACGTGTAAATACGCGTGTAAAGTATTTTTATATGTATAGTATAGACAAATAATATATAACGAGAAAAACGAACGTTGAGCGGAAAAAAATTAGTGGAAATAGGGAATTTATACACAATACGATGAATTTACACGTATATTAGCCCGAGAGTATGAGCGAGACAGAGATGGAAGGATGCTGGAACGATGCCAGAATTACTATTGGTTTTTTTCCCTTCTTCGTCTGCCGCTTCGATCGGCGATTTACAAGAATGTACGTAATTTGACCAAGACTAGTTTGGTGTTCACTGTTCAGTATAATTGTTTCTATTAACGTAGGTCGTGTTTGGTTTCGTAGAAGAGGTATGGATGCGAATAGGGGTTATCGGTTTAAAAATAGTTGTAACTGTTTTGTAATGTAGTTATATATCGATGGCAAAGTGCATAAGAGATTAGAATGTTTTCATTTTTATGTTCTATTTTAGTGTGCTTTTTGTTTGAAAAAAAGAAAAAAAGATATACGAATAAAATGAACTAATTGTAACCGTTTTTTTTTTGCAGGATGCTAGAAAAGCAGCATGCGACACCACACTGGTGCAAGCGACCAGCAATTTGGAACCTGTTGGTCGGGTTCAAATGCGCACCAGACGAACACTCCGAGGACATCTTGCGAAAATATACGCCATGCATTGGGGTTCCGATTCCAGGTATATTATTTAATTAGGAGAATG
This sequence comes from Planococcus citri, assembly GCF_950023065.1. Taxonomy (NCBI): domain Eukaryota; kingdom Metazoa; phylum Arthropoda; class Insecta; order Hemiptera; family Pseudococcidae; genus Planococcus; species Planococcus citri. Next base: position 10,753,925 of record NC_088679.1, on the reverse strand, counting down.
TTGATTGATTAATGGTTCGATGTGTGTTTCATGTATGCTTGAAGAATTAGCAGCGATCGGTCAGATCACTAGATGAAATTATTGTGATGTTTATTGAGGTTGAAAAGTAGATTAGGTTGAAAAAAACTCATTCCTTCGAAATATCGAGGTGCCTAATGAGCATCGAAAGAAGTTATAGATGCTGAAGTTCATTTTCTAGAGGAATTCGAAATTTCTAGAGAAATTGGAAAACTCTTTGGAGGCTCTAAAAAGATCGAATTGAGATTATTTTTGAGTCGGATGTTCGTGTAGAGGACGCACTGAAAGATATCTTACAATGTACTTTCTTCAAAAATTTGATTTTTTTACTTTTTTTGGAATTTACAAAATGGTCAGAAATTTACTTTTGAACTCACGCTCCTGGAATTTCGCGGTAACTACCTAAAACTGTCCAGAGGACGCCCAATGAGCACCGACCAAATTTATAGCTCCTGAAGTCCACTTTTGGCCCTTCCAGAGCGATTTGAACTTTCTGGAGAATTTTGAAAGCTTGCTGGAGAGTTCAAAAAGGTCATCGGATCGAGTATAGATACACCAGATGACATCTTGCTGAAAACCCCGCTTGTTGCACCCTCTTTGAACATCTGCTTTTTTTCACTTTTCTAAATGACCAAAAATTCAATTTTTGAACTCAAACTCTTAGAATTTTGCGATAACCGGCTGATCATCGGCCTCTGAAAAAGCTCTAGTAAATTATACTTTTTGATATTTTTGAAAAAATGATTTTCAAAAATTTTGAATAAATACAAAATTATTTTGGAAATTTTCAACAACAAAAATTTCATATTGTCTAAGTATGTACTTTATTAGTAAACATCTACTTTGATAAAACATTTTAATGCAGAATTTTTTTTTCAAACTTTGATCGAGGTTTCGATATTTATGTAATTTTAACAAAGAAAGGTCTTCTTGGCAATTTCTGAGGGGGGGGGGGGACGAAATTTGGGCAACTTTTGGAAAAATGCGAGGCTTTTTGATTTTTGGAAGAAGAAAAACGTTGACAATTCTGGCAAAGGAGAAAGCTTGTAGCAATTTTTGGCTAAAAAGTGAGACGATTTTGCAACATCTTGGCAAAATGGCAGCATTTTTTGGAAAAAGTGAAAATTTTCAACAGCTTACGATAAAATGTGAGACTTTGAAAATTTTGGCAAAGGACTGTGCCTCTTAGAAAAAAAGTTGAACTTGAGGACAACTTTTGGAAAAAAAATACGTTTTATAATTTTTTTTACTGAAAAGTAAGAATTTCAGGCGACTTCTGACAAAAGCAAGACTTAATGTCCATGTTGAGTAGTTGACAAAAGACGAAACTTTTCTCTATTTTTGTGCAAAAAGCAACTGACAATTTGAACCAATGGCAGAGTATCTTTTTTTTTTAGCCATTTTGGCTAATGAGCAAAAATTCTTGACTATTTTTAGCCAAAAAAAAAAAGAAAAACGCTAATTGGAAATTTAGGATGAAAAAAAAGTGAAAATTTCTGACAATTTTTGACAAAAATGTGATATTTACTTTTTCACAGTTTTTTGTGGGAGTAAAGTTTATTTTTGGCTCCTTCGTCAGAACGATTTAAAATTTCTGGAGAAAATTCAAAAACCGTTGTGGAGGCTCCAGAATGTCTAAAAACCAGTATAATGATTGATATGTGGGAGTTGAATTGAAAGAAATTATTCAAATTGGTTCACTTTTCTCAAAAAATTTTCATTTCATTAAAATTTTGGAAAATCGCCGTTGAAACAGATTTTTGAAATTTTCAAAAAATTGATTACGTATCTAAAATTGTGGTTATGATGATTTTAAGACGTGCTCTTTCGATTTAGTTGGTTTGGTTTCGTTCAATAAATCGGAGTGTGTGAATTCGATCAACTTTCAAAAGTTACTGAACGTGTTGAAAAAAATTTTAAGACGCAAAAGTTTTATTTGTTGGAGCTGGATTATTTTAATAACTGTGAAAAAGGATTGCTGAGGAATTTTACTCTTTTCATTCCAAAATCTGAATTAAATGAATGGAACATTCTCATTTTAATCAATGTTGAATTATTTCCCTCGTTGAGAAAATTTCTCTCGTCATTCGTATAATACGATTAAGATTTGTCCAAAGGGACCAGGTAGATGAGCTAAGTGCCAGATTTGAAGACCAAAAATTTCCAAAATGATGCGAAAGATGTAGAGAATTTTTTTTTGAAATTATGAAGATTCTCCGATGAGTTAGTAGGTAAGTGTACCTACTCGTATTTTGCAAATGATGCGGGGAATTGTGAAAATCGTGATGGGTAGGAAGATGGCGATGGTCTGGAATCCTTTGAGTAGGTTTAGGTACATTATTGTATTATGTGCTGTTTACATGATTTTAAAATACATACACAAAAATAATATGTGTAATATAATGCAAAAGCTCGCGTATTATATGCAGATATAGGGATTAGGTAACGGTGGCGGTGGCGGCGAGTTAATTTCAAATGAATGACGTCAACTCTGTCGGGAATCAATGTAAAGTATTTTCTATTTATTCGAATATTTATACATGTACACGTATCTAGGCGAATAATGTATTAGCTTGTAACGTAACACACGGTGCTCTTGGTCGTATTCAAAAGTGCTCGACGTTTTATTAACAGTACCCTACACCTCGCCGCCGCCGCCGCGCCAACCGAAGTATATCTACTTGTATTTGTATGGTGTGCTTACATTATGTACATTAGTAAGTGTATGTAGGAGAAAAAGACTGATGTATCCGAAACCGACGTACATTGTAGAGATTGTAGGGTAAGATGAACGAATACAGTTCGTCTACTCTACTTACATACGTAAACTGTAGCTGCGGTTATTGCTGGATTGGAGGAAGGCGGTGGAAAGCAACAAGAGAGGGTTTTCCCAGTATGATGAATTTAATCGCGATAATCTCTTATTGGTTTATGTGTAATATTGTTCGAATTCGCGGAAGTTTTGACTAGAAAAAAAAATGAATAAAAACAACCGAGTGATACTATTACTTAAATTCATTCGGAATTTTTCATTTTTTTTTTTTTTTGAAAAATGAAAAAAAAAGTGATTAAAGGGATTTGGTGATGCAGGTTAAATTCACGACTAAAAATATTGGAAAAATAATTCGAATCTTCCTCCAGTTTTGGAGAATTTTATTGTCGACTCCAAGTTGAATTTAAAATCGCCAATGTCCTACAAAACGACTGAAAATCATTGGTTTGAGTGAGTTGAAAGTACATATTTTAAGATTATTTGGAAGATACCTAGCTAAATGTATGTAAAAGAGTTGGCGAAATTTTTTGTCCCAAGTTTAGAAGTAACTAATGATGAAATTTGCGAAATAGATAGGTACGTATTCCGGTCACACACCGGTAATGGACTGAAAATGGTGGGAATTTTCTATTATTGTAGTTTTTTGTTTTCTTTTTTTTGGATATGTAATTGCCAGTTTAATTTTAGCTAGTTAATTGGCCAAGTCTTCGGATCAAAGTTGGAGAATATGTTTTTCAGTTAACAGAACAGAAGATTAATTTTTGGAAGCATTTTTTGTACTACTTCATTTTTTTAGATTGTTTTTCTTCACGTCGTGTCTGTTGCATTTGTGTTCTGAGTACCTATTTTTTTTGTAACAAGTTTAAAAATGAGGAAAAAACAATGTTCTACGTATTAATATTGCCACTCTTCGTGATGTGAAATTTCTCAAGTTTTTTACCTTGGAATTTTGACGAGATTATTCTTCGAAAATCAGGCTGAACTTACGTTTTTTTCTGATTTTCCTCAAGTGTTCGAAAATTATTGAATTTGTTTGATTTTTTTTTTTTGTTAAAATTATGATACCAAATACGAAGTGATTCTGCTGATGAAATTAGTTCTAAAGGAATCTTGCATTTGACTCTGAAGACGGAATTTTTCATGCATTTTCCATCAACACTTGGTGTTTGAAAAGCTTTGCACTAATAAATAGTAAAAACTGAGAAGCAAGAGTTATTTCTTCCTATTCTAATTTAGTGCTTGAAATATTTGAAAAAAGTGATCAAAAATCGAGCGAATTATTCTCATTTTTTGATCAACTAAACTCGATTTTTATTTTTTGATCTAAGACGTTTTTTTACTTTCTTGACATATTTGTAGGATTTGAGAACACCTGTTTTCATTTTTTCAAGAGAGTATTTTTGGGGGGGGGGAAGAAAAAAGTGAACAGTACTTTCCCAAAGACGTTCAAAAATGCTGGAAAATTCGCAAGAAGGGTTGGGATTGAGAAAAGGTATCTTCCAGGTCAGCCTTTGTTTCAAGACATGATTTGAAATTCGCCTCGAAACATATTCCATTAATGAAAATGGCAGCGACGAATAATCCACATCCTCATTCTTATGACGCTATCCTTTGATTCGAATCAGTGCACTTTCAGTCCCCCTTCTCCCCCCCCCCCACTCCTCTAGGACCTAGTAAATACATCTTAAAATCATTTGATGGGAAAATAGCAAATTGATGTTCTTCCAAGAAACTTTTGTATCAGAATAATGATTTTGCAAGACATCGATCAAAATCCGATTGAGGGAAGGGAAGTGGTAAATCCAAAAAAGCGCTAGTCAACTTCTAGAATTAATTTTTTGGCTTTTAAAATGGACGAGAGTACACAAAATCAATTTATCGTCCAGTTTTTCTTTGTTCAGTGCGAGATGCCTTAAAATGCCTACATTTGAGAGTGGATTGCGAAAAAAATGTCATGGGATTTTGATCAATAATTCAGTCGATATATTTATTTTGAGTTGAAAAGTCATCCAGATGAAATTTTAGCTCCAGAACTGCCCGGAGATGAAGATATGGGTTCCCAAATACCTAATAATTTTTGAAAATTTATGGTTCTTTCGCTTTGACCTCTGGTTAATCTGCTTTGGAAAAAATGGCCTAGTTTCAAGAGATATTTTTCAAAACTCGATAAAAAAATTGATGAATAAAAAATTAGGCACCACTGCATTCTAAAATATTCCACGTCCTGTTCATCGGGATGAATTATTTTTTCCATAAAAATCCTATTTTACCACCCCCTCTCCACATCTGCATTCTTTTACAATTTTCTACAGCAAAGCGTCTTTGGCAAAAATGTTGGAAAAAAAAGAAGAAATTGGACGCCAAAAATGCCTCTGAAAACACTTTTCCGAAGTTGTGTCAATTGGAGTGAAGGGAGGGGGGGCCTGAAACTTGGCTGAAGAAGTCAATTTGATACTTGGTGGTACTCTGTAAATAAATATTTACCCCTCCTCTTGCTACCGACGAAAGGTCAGTTTTAAAATTTGAGTCATCCCTTAATGGGCTCAGTATACTCGCAATTACCACGTGTTGATCATTAGAAATACTCAAAGTTGAAATTTTTCCAGCTCAGGAGATCTCAAAATATTACTTTTTTTCTTCGAAATTATGATAATTTTGCGATCATTATCGGTGGAGTGGTGAGAATTGGGAACGAAGTTGAATATTGATTAAAAAGTTTAGAATTTTTCCTACGTCTTGTTGAGGTCATTTTGGTCATTTCAAAAAAATGAATACCTAGGTAAATAAATTGAAAAATAAAATAGACTCTAGTATTCAGTTCGAGTTTCACATTTATTGCGAAAAAAATCCCTTCAGTACTCAAATTTTTCGTTAATTTGTTCGCAAACTTAGCGGTGAGGTAAAGGACTGTTTGTTTTTCTATTAATAAACTCGTAAAACATTGTGAAAATCCGAAAATTACATCGGTTTGAACCGAAGTGACCCACTGTGCATTATATATATTTTTTTTAAAATGTTTTTCACTCTGTATCGTTCTCACGGAGTTTATTTTTATATTTTTCTCACCAATTGTCGGGAAAATGGTATTTTTATTCGTTTAAATATTCATGATTTCTTATTCGGTCTTCGCTGTTGGTATTTTTACTCGAATTATATTTTCTCCTGTGATGATCTGTTTCAGCGTTATTGTTGATTTTAGCTTCCCTTTTTCTCTTCGAAATGATAATTTCTTCGATTCTCTGCTAATTCTTCATCGTATCGCATCGAACTAATGAAATTGTTTAATGTATTCTGAACTTTATTTTTTGTTTGTTTGTGAATTAATTTGTTGCTGTTTTTATTTTTACAGAAATTTAGTATCAGCTTCACAAGATGGTAAATTAATAGTATGGGATAGTCACACTACGAATAAAGTTCACGCTATACCGTTAAGATCTAGTTGGGTTATGACATGTGCGTACGCTCCTTCCGGTAGTTACGTCGCTTGTGGTGGCTTAGACAACATATGTTCCATTTACAGGTGAGCAAAACACCCGACTTTATATAAAATTACTTGCTCGGATCCCCGAGTGTGGGATCCTTGCTGCTTGAATTAACACTTGTATGTAGAAAAACACTGTAAACGAATACTTAACATATGTGTGCAATTTTTGTAATAAATAATTGTTATGTTTTATGTTACAGTTTAAAAACTAGAGAAGGTAATGTCAGGGTTAGCCGAGAACTGCCAGGACATACAGGATATCTGTCTTGTTGTCGATTTCTTGATGATAATCAAATTGTAACTAGTTCCGGAGATATGTCTTGGTAAGTAGAGCTGATTTTCTATACTCGTAGATGGCGTCCATTTGTAGCCTATGAGGTTAAGATTGACGAACTGATTAAAAATGTGTGATTTTTTTCCAGTGCTCTTTGGGATATCGAAACTGGACAACAAGTTACGTCGTTTATTGGACATACAGGAGACGTTATGTCATTATCTTTGGCACCTGATATGCGCACATTTGTTTCGGGAGCTTGCGATGCCTCCGCCAAAGTGAGTTTTTCTGTATAAATGTTTGGCTGTGTGCGTTTATATTACGTATACGTATGTCATTTTTCTACATACGCCATACGCACGACGTGCTGTCTCACAGATGATGGATAATCCTCGGTTGTGTGTGTTTTTTTTCCTGAGGTATTCTTCTTTCTAATGTTTGCGTATTTTTTTTTCTTGCCCATTTTTCTAGTTGTGGGATATCAGAGAAGGTGCTTGTAAACAAACGTTTCCTGGTCACGAATCAGATATTAATGCTGTTACAGTAAGTGTTGTTAATTGTCGTCAAATATTTTATATTTTATACGCATCGGTATCACTTTTTTTTTCTTCGATATTTTCGAGAAAAAATAGAATTTAATAAATTGCCTAAACGATGCGTTGTTTTTTAATTTGTTTTTTTGGTGTATACCTCGTATTAATGTGAGCTTGTGTGTGTTTTTTTACAGTTCTTTCCTAATGGTTGGGCGTTTGCGACTGGATCAGATGACGCAACGTGCCGTTTATTCGATATTCGGGCTGATCAAGAGTTAGCCATGTATTCACACGACAACATTATCTGCGGAATTACGTCCGTAGCGTTCTCGAAATCCGGACGTTTATTATTAGCCGGTTACGACGATTTTAATTGTAATGTTTGGGATTCGCTGAAAACCGAACGAGCAGGTGAGTTGGATTGAATATTGTGTAGGTAGATGCGATATGGTATCGCCCAGTTGTAAAGTTGTCTCCGAAATGTCTCTGGTTATTTTATTTTATAGTGGAGATTTGATCGGAAGGCACTGAAGGTATCTCCCTGCTCATGAAAGAGTACTTCAGGTCAAAGATTTTGAAAAGAATAGATTTTTAGGCCCATTTCCCCCCCCCCGCACTGTGTCTTCCTTTCGCATCCTAAAGATCAGAAAATTTTTTTCCATCGAACTAATAAATTGAAGGGGCATAAAAAATACACCACCAGATGAAATTCCAATTGCTGAATTTCATTTCTAAATTCGTAGCGAATTTTTGAAAATTCAAATTGTCCTTAATTTCCTTGGAATGATGAGAATTTTATTAGGTTGAGATGAAAATTTCAAGACTTGGTTTTACCTTATTTTTTGATGACTCAAAATTATTCGATGATGGTTTCGAGCTCTTTTGGAGTCTCCAGCAATAATAAATTATTGGATTTTCTTGCGTTGAAAATATGCTGAATGTCTTGTTGGTCTTTATTCGGCTGTTTTTTCAAAACTAAAAAATCTAAAAAGTTGCTGGAAGTTTAAAAAGGGTTCTAAACTATTTCGGGTCGACTTGGAGATCAATAATAGAGTGTAAGCCAAGTTTCAGCCTTGTGTGTTGATTTGATCGAATTTTGGTATTTTTCAAAAAAAAATTTGTCTTTTTTGATTTTTTAAAATTCGTTCAAAATTGAGAAATAAAATCAAACGGTTGAAATTTACCTTATAATGGTGTATTTTTGGTTGTTTTTTCATTTTTTAATCTTTCGGTTCAAAAATACTTCTTTTAGTTAGAATGTGAATGAATAAGAAAAACCGAAATATTGGTTATTTAATATTGAATGTATTTAGAAAGAAAAACTTCTTTTCTTGGAAAGATTTTAATTAGCTTTTTGAAGGTGTTTCAAAATTTCCACTAGTCTCATGGAATTTCTGAAATTGATATTTCTGACTGGATTTATTTGGGTAAGGGAAGCAAAAAAAGACATCTCTGTAGCCAAGTTTTGTTTCTATCAGTTCTTGGTAAAGTGTCTATGCTTTCTGAACTTGATTCAAAATGCCAGTTTTTACTTTTTAGGGGGGGGGGGAGGAGAGGAAAGGCCCGCGTTTTTATTTCTTTCTCAAGATGATTTCCCTAAAATTTTCTCAAGTTTTAAATCAAGAGTGAGTCTGAAAAAAATTATATCATGAAACTTCGAGATTTTCACTGCTAAATTATCGAAATTTTGATAAATCAGATCTTTTTCAAATTCAACAAACATGGGAATTACTTTCTGATGATGAAATTGGTTTGAAAAAATGGTATTTTTAGAAAAAATATTATTGTAATATTAACGTAAATTCGTTTTCAAATGCTGTACTTTCACATGCCTCAAACTGATTTTGTATTTTCACAAAATACCTCTACCTACCTAACTTATTTTATGAAAATTTTTTGAAAAGTACTCATTTCTTAAAATTGTTCAAAGCATTCGATTTTTCTAATTGTGGAGGGGGGGGGGAGACTTCGCAAAAACAGAAAATAAAAATAATATATTAAATTTCAACTCGGAGTAATCAAAAATCTGAAGAAATCAACACCTCAAAATACATAATTTTAATTTTTTTCTCCGAAATGACGAATTGGAGAAAAGAAGTGTTCAATTTGGGAAGTTGACTAAAATCCAAACTCATTTTTCCTGGTTCTTGAATCTTGATTAACAATAAGCCTCAAAACTTTTTTTTTTCAATTCTTGACCAAATTGAAATGTTTGTGAAAAGGTTCAGCTCAATAAATTGGAAGCATCTAATTGAAGGTGTAAATTTTTCGATCACAATTTGAAAATTTTCTTTCCAAAAGTAAAGTGGGTGCTGGTACGAAAAAAGAACGAGATTTTGACATGGAAATTTCTCACATTGACCATAATTTATTTTTACTTCGCGAATTATAAATTTTCGTAAGTTTTTGTACCTCGTTTTCTCTCCGGACAAATAGTTTTGTTTTCTTAGATTGATCAGTGAGTAATGTAAATTTATAATTTGATGTTATGCAATTATTAGTTCTTGAAATATCAGTTGGAATATTGAGATTGGTCGAAAACCTTCACGTCTTGTGGGGGGGGGGAGGAGGGTAGAAATACGTTCTTAGAAGTTTCAACGTTTCTAGATAAACCTGACTCACCTCATTAAATTTTGCTTCGTTCCAACGGATTATGCTTTTTGTAAGCTCGTAATTTTTTGTTCAATCGACTTTTGTATCTATTTCATTAATTTAAATGAGAAATTTTTTTCAAGAGTGACCTTTTTATAGGAAACTAATTATCCTTGATTCACAACAGTGACCTCTTTGGAGATTGCCTATGAATTTTTCCTTCGGATCAGAGATTTTTTCAAACTAGAGCTAGCTCAGTGAATAATGTTATGTCTTTCCCTTTTGCTCAATCAAATAGTCCAGCACCTGCACACAGTGGGCCACAGACCCCCCAAAAACGGCGATAATTCGAATTCAACCCTCATTGATGTGCAATACGTCGAATAATATGTTTTCGAGGTCGTAGAATTCGAATCTGCACTCATTTTTTTGTAGGGGTGGGGGGTGAGGCGTGGGGAGAGGAAAAATTTCAAATGTTGCCTATATTATCGTGTAATATATCGATTAATATGTTTTCGAGGTCGTAGAGTTCGAATCCGAAGTTATTTTTTTGGTAGGGGTGGTGGGTGAGGCGCGGGGAGGGGGCAACTTCACATTTTGCTTATATTATTGTGTAATATGTCGATTGATATGTTTTCGAGGTCGTAGAATTCGAATCTGCACTTAATTTTTTTGTAGGGGTGGGAGGTGAGGCGTGGGGAGCAAGAAGATTTCAAATTTTGCTTATATTATCATGTAATATATCGATTAATATGTTTTCGAGGTCGTAGAGTTCGAATATGGAGTTATTTTTTTGGTAGGGATTAAAAGTGAGGCGCGGAGAGGTAAAAAATTCCAAATTTTGCTCATATTATCGTTTAATATGCCGTTTGTTATGTTTTTGAGGTTGTTTATATCGTTGATTTGAAAAAATCATTTTATACCTCAAATAATGTATTTCAATCAAAATTGAATCGAGCATATCATGATTCGATCCTAAAATTGGGATATATCCGCAATTGTGAAGAAAATTGATGTATTTTTAATAGAAAAATGGACCTGCAGAGCAAATGTGCAATTTTGTGCAAAAAATCGCGAAAGCATAGTATACACCACTCCAAAATACTCCTTCCTATGCAGAAGAGAGCACACTGTCTTGCCTTGTTCTATAAGTTTTAGACCAAAATATGTTCCGATTTTGTGTAAAAAACTGTAAACATTGAAAATCAGTGGTATAAAAAAACATCAAAAAGTGAATTTGGAATTTTTCACTTCCCCACGCCTCACACTCACCCCTACAAAAAAAATAAGTGTAGATTCGAATTCTACAACCTCGAAAACATATCAATCGACATATTACACAATAATATAAGCAAAATGTGAAGTTGCCCCCTCCCCGCGCCTCACCCACCACCCCTACCAAAAAAATAACTTCGGATTCGAACTCTACGACCTCGAAAACATATTAATCGATATATTACACGATAATATAGGCAACATTTGAAATTTTTCCTCCCCACGCCTCACCCCCCACCCCTACAAAAAAAATGAGTGCAGATTCGAATTCTACGACCTCGAAAACATATTATTCGACGTATTGCACATCAATGAGGGTTGAATTCGAATTATCGCCGTTTTTGGGGGGTCTGTGGCCCACTGTGACCCGGTAAATTTCTAGGTTGATACCTCGCTTTACTAGGGTGGAAAAAATTTCTCAATTTTCCCATTTTATTCTACAAATTTTTTGAATTGAACAATTTTTGCAGAATTTTTATCAATTCACGAAATTAAATTCCCTGACTTTTTTCTCAACTGTTATTTTCTGCTGAAGTTTTCAGTTTTGCGGATTCTTCCTCCCTCCCTTTTTTTCATCCCACATCGAATATCATTTTACATTCGATTCAGTTTAATTTTGGGACAATTTCTCACAATTTTTGATATTTTACGAATATTGATTGGCCCACAGATTGCTATTTGTGAAGCATTCATTTTGATCGTCGATTTTGCTCGATTGGAAAAAATCTTCGATTTCTTAGTTGAATTCTGATTTTTTGAAATGCGTTTTCAAGCAATTTCTTTTCGATAAATTTATGCCTCTCCCTCCCCTTTCCTTCTTGAAATTTCAAATTTATGTTTTTGTCCCTATTTATGTTATAATTCAAACAAATTGAAATAATCCTATCTCAAGGCCTACCTCTGTTTCTTTTGAAAAAAGTCAAAGCTGAACCCCTAATTTGAACGTTAAATTGATGCCTCTCCCTCCCCTTTCCTTCTCGAAAATGTCAAATCTATGTTTTTGTCCCTATTCATGTTGTAAATTCAATTTATCCAAATTGAAATAATCCTAGCTCAAGGCCTACCTCTGCTTCTTTTGTAAAAAGTCAAAGCTGAACCACTAATTTGAAGAAAAAAAATCGAAAAAAGCCATGAAGAGTCGAAGAAAAACTTTCAAAAAAAAATGATACATAACTAATCAAACTTTTTTGCTCGATCTGTTCACAGGTATTCTTGCTGGACATGACAATCGTGTCAGCTGCCTGGGCGTTACTGAAGATGGTATGGCTGTGGCCACCGGATCCTGGGACAGTTTCTTGAGAATCTGGAACTAAAAAGTATTCGCCTGTATTCGCGCAGCTTTCGCAGCCGCATCAGCAGCGAAAATCAAAAAAAAAAAAAATTCACAAGAACAACAACAACCTTCAAAACAAAAGAAAAAGAATCCTATTGTATGTATCTAGAGTGTTGAACAACAACAAGTAAACAAAACGAAAATATCCAGATAACATCTATATAAATATATGTATGTATTATAATTTTATCTTACCTCTACCTACTCTTCTGTGTATCTATTTATATAATTTCGTGAAAAAAAAACCTTCCCCTCTCGTGTGTAGATAAAAAGTATGTATTTGAGAAACAAAAAAAAAAATTCGTCGCGCGTTCGTATTCGTGTTATAAATTTCCAAACCGATTAACTAATACGATCGATTATCGATTAGGTCGCGATGATTTTCAATTTCGTGCTAAAAAAAAACATTTCTCGCGCTCACTTCCTGCCCTGTTGTGTGTACTTTCTCGCCAAGAAAAAGGGGAAAAATCTAGAGATGATTTTTTTCATCTACGAGTATATTCTAATTAAGATGGTTGCTGGTCAACGTATGATTTTGTACATATAAATTTCTGTACATACACGTTTACTACCTACTACGTATAAAAGAGGCGGATCAGTTCGAATTCGAAGATATCTGCTCCTCTTTTGTGTCGAAGCCCAATATCCCCTTTTATTTCGCCAAATCTGCCATTTTGTCGTCGGGGATCGTTCAATTTACCTATTCCATTAAGATCGGACCAGCTCCTCAACGAGGGAGAGATGTTGAAACGGAATAATGAAAATAGGGATTTTTTTTTTTTGAAAAGAAAAAAAAAAGGAAAATACCTACCATAATACATATACTATATATTATATAGATACATCGCAAACTACATATTGTGCGTGTGTACTCGAGCGTTAAAAAGTGTAACTCTTCAAAGAACACTTGCTCATAATTTTAATGCCTTTATAACTGTTTTTTTTCCTCACGGTTCGCGTGTAATCCCGAACACACATCTTTTTATTAAATAGTATTTCTTATACATAATTTTTAACGTGTTTTAATCGAATATACATATTATATATAAATACGTGTGTTTAGTAAAAACAAATGTCGTCGATTATATATTGAATTTTTAATTTATATGTGAAAGTTTTTTTTTTTTTTCGTTCTTCTCCAATTTTATTAACGAGAGAGTTTACAAATTGTTGTAAGTTAGCCCAAGAAAAAAAAAACGATTTATTTTGCGAAACACCCTCTATATTTTTATATTTGTTGCGCGATATTATATTGATCGATTTTTTTCTTCATTTTTTTTTCTTTTTTTTATGATTATATTATATTTAATATTATTATAATTATATATTTTACTTTACTCTTATAACGTGTATACAATTACTTGTACATAAAAATTTTACGTATGTTGAAAAAAATTATTATTGAAAACAAAAACAACAACAATTTGTTTAAAACTAAAAAAAAAAGAAAGGAAAACCACGCGTTTTTTTGGTTTTTTTCGAGTTTTTTTTTTCATTTTAACGAATTTTACTCATAATCTTGATAATTAATGTAGAATGTAGGTAATTTATATAATGGTAATAATAATCAATGATATAATTATAATTCGGTATTTAAAGGTAATAGTAGGTGAACTTCGGTAGAACGGTAATGAATTTTTTTCTATTTTGAAAATTTACTTCTACATAGTTTTGTTGTGTTGTAAATAAGCCGGCTTGTATTTTTTTTTTGTCATATCAGGTAACGGAGTGAACGAACGTGGAAATACCCCCCCAAGATATATAATTTTTCGTACTAAAATTTTTATTCTCGTTTTTTTTTCGCCATTTCTCTTTCGTCGAAGACTGATTTATTAAAAAAAAAAAAGTATATTTCCGCAGAGGTTTTTTTTTCGTTGAAAAAAAAATTGAAGGTAAAATCTAGGCCAGAGTTTGGGAAATTTATTGTAGAATACGAGTGTAGGACTTCGTTACCCATATTAAAAAAAAAATCATAATACCTATAATGTTACTTCGATGAGGATGTAATTTTTAAACCTCGGATCTACGTTTACGATACTGGGACCATTTTACGTACGTAATTTTACACAAAAGTAGGCGAAAGAGTGGATTTTTGAACAAAGTTTGCCCGTAATTTTTCTCCTTGTTGTTTTTAGTTCGTTTATACAAGTATAATAATTCCGCGATCGAAATCTTTTTTCTATGGGAATAGGTTCAATTGAACCGGTATTAGCCGGATTCGCTGCAAGAGAGTTTACGCATAATACGTTAATCACATTCCTGTAATTTTTTTTTATGTTTTTTATTTTATTTTTCAAATTTCGTTACGAAGCAAAAAAAAGGCACGTCTCAACACCAAGAAAATTTCATCGATCCCGAGAGGGGTTGATTTTTCTCCATCAGACGTATTAGGCAAATTGTTCGAAAAGCACATCCCCCTCCCCTCTCTGATTAAAGTATTACGATGTACTTCGACGACAGTTCTGTTGTTGTTGGTCGAGTACGCGATATTTTAAGGCTAATTTTTTTTGTTTTTTTACTTCTTCCTATATTACTACGTTTGGATTAAATCTGTTTTCAATAAAAACCGAAGTACCTATTGCTATCAAAATCGCGCTTCTTTTTCGGTTTTTTTCATTTTTCTGTCTGCCCTCTCCTCTGAAATTATATACGTATGTTATTACATGTGCGGTAATGAAAGGTATTTTTTTTTCTATGTATTAATTAATCTTTGTACGCTTTTGATTTTTATTAAATTATTATTGTATTTATGTTATTGTATAAATTGTCGAAGTGTTTGGGGCTCGTTGGAGAGCCAGAGGATTTCTTTCTCTCGCGCACAAAAAAATAGCGTACAATTTGTTAATATTTAACACAAAGCATCGTAGACATTTTTTTAGTTATATTGTATAATTTATTATGTTAGTGTTTTTTTTTCGTTTTTTCCTGTTTTTTTTTTCTTTGTTTTTACTTTTGAAGATGTGCACGAGTTATTAAAGAAATAGTCAGTAAGTAAGAAAAATATTATTGTTATTCGAAAGAAATGACTTTTTTCCAATTATCAAAAAAAAAAATCGGATATTGTAATCGTGTACTTATTATTTATTAGGTTTTTTTTTCTGTTTCTTTTCGGAATGTGTGATTGAATTGGCCAATGTAATTGTATACAGCTTTTTGAACTTTTTTATACATTAAAAGAAATAATATGGCAACGAAATGCGTTTATTTTGCAAGTACGCGTGGTTGTGGATTGTGTTTTTTTTTCGTGTTTTTTTTTCTGTTTCTTTTTTTTTTGTCTTGATTAAAGGCCCAGTGTTGCCACGTTTGTCGCTTGTTTCGTGTTCAATTAATGCACAAAAAATAATTATAAATGTTAACACTACGTGAATTTGTTTTTATTGTTTTAGGGTGTGAGTGATACCTATAGTCGGATATGTTGTAACCTGTTTAACCCTTTCGCGATGGACCCTTGTATTTCGCGCGCGATCTCTCTCGCTTGCAGATTACCGGATGAAAATTCGACTTGAACGCGGTGTGAGTCTCGATATCGAAGGTATGTTTTTTTCGTCGTCGTATTCGTGGTGTTGGGATTCGGTCGAGATTCAGTCTTCCTCTCGCATGAAAATCGTATTATCGGTTCAAATACCTTTTTTGAAAAATACCGTAGACTTTATTTGTGTACCTATTTTTTGAAAATTTTATTTGCATGATTTGTTGGTCTCTTTTGGGATGTTTTTGGATTCTCATTTCGATGAGGAAAGTTACCCCCTCCCCCTTCTCCACTTTCACAATTTTCTCGATTTTCAGAGCATCGAAACACTCGTGAATTCGTCGGGTTTAAACGAAGCTCAATTTTCCACATTTTTTCAAATTATAAAAATTGAGCTTCAATTTTAAAATTAATAAAATGAGTTTTTTGACCAAAAAAATCAAAAAAATTAATGAAATTTTGAATTTTTGAAAGAATCAATTTCTAATTGAAATTTGTGAATGTGAATTCGGTTAATTTCATTTTAAAATATCTGATTATTTCTCCATCTTTTTTTCATTCGATTTGTTCTTCAAGTTCACTTTTTTTTCAAACTGACAAAACAAGGTTTTAAACGTAGATTTCTCAATTTTTGAGTTGGAAGGTCCCCATCCTTCATCAGATACTTACCAAAATTGATATTTTTCGAATTCCAAACGTGTTTCAATTCGATGTCTCAAAATAATGACTTTTAAAACACTTTCATCCAGGAATTTTAATCCTCCTTTTCCTCCCCCTTCCCTCTCAGTCGAAATGTGAGCATTTGTCGAAATTAGTAGTGCATTCGATTCTTTGGTTTGGATAAAAAATTTCAATCAACGTCTTCTTGTCATTTTCTTTTAAAAAATTTTAAATTGTAAACTCCCCCCCTCCCAACCCTCTAAGAAAAGAAAAATTTGAAAATTTGGTACAAATAAGTAGTGATTTTGATTTTTTAATGTTGATAAAATTTAATTATTTGGGTTTTTTAAATTTTTATTCCAGAAATTGGAAATAGCAAATCCCCCTCCAAAAAAAAAAACGAAAAAATTAAACATCCAGTCTGAATATTACTACCCCCCCCCCCCCCCCCAAATGAAAAATGAAAATTTTGTGGAAATTTTCTCGAAGAGACCATTTTTATTTCAAGATGAAGAACAGCTGACTTCTCCACCTGCCTCCCTCCCCCACAGTAAAAAGTCCATAATCCCCCCCCCCATCACCAATTGAAAAGTGAGCATCTGTCGAAATGAGTAGTGCATTCGATTATTTGGCTTGGATGACAAATTTCAATCGACGTCTTGTCGTTTTCTTTTCAAAATGTCGACATAGCAAAATCCTCCCCCCCTCTTGACCCACCAAAAAAGGAAAAATTGAAAATTTAGTCCAAATAAGTAGTGATTTTGATTGTTTAATGATGATAAAATTTGATTAATTTGGTTTTTCCTCTTTTATTTCGAGAATTGAGAATAGCAAATCCCCTCCCCCCTCCAAAAAAAATCAGAAAAAATTGAACATTCACTCCAATTATTTCCCCTTCCCCAAAAAAATGAAAAATGGACATTTTCTCAGAAAAGAGACCGTTTTTATTTCAAAATGTGGAAACAACCGACTTCTCCCCCCTCCCTCCCCCATCCCCACAAAAGATCCATCAACAAAAATTGATAATTTTTCCAGAATAAAATCAGGTTTTCGGTTTATTATTAAGCAATTCAAATAGAATTTGGTCGATAAAGTTGCGAGAAGTAGATGTAACAAATACCTTCCCCCCTCCACCTCACCATTTCAAAAATGATGACGTTTCTCGAAATGATTGGCGACTTGGGTTTCTAAATTTGGATGAAATTTCATACTAGTTTTTTCATTTCAATTTCAGAGCGTCAATATAACGACCCCCTTCTCTACCTCTCCCCCTCCTCCCCTCCTTCAAAAATTGAAAATTCTGTCGCAATGGCGAGTTCGGTTCATCTATTTGACTAAAATTCGGTTTCTTCATCTATTTTCCCATTTCGTGTGGTCAATTCTACCCCCCCCCCCCACCTCTTTAAAAACACAAAAAAATTGTTCAATTTCAAATTCGTGATTTTTCAAATCTTCAGTCGAGTGTGAGAGGGAAGTTGAATGTGTTTTTGTTTCGAAATCTTGGCCTTCCAACGATGAAAATATTCTCCAAAGGGCGAAATACTAATGGGAGTTTTCCATTCGCGAAAAATTCTCCATTTTATCCCCTCTCTTGTCCACTCGAGCTCCAGCATCTCTTCAAATTAGGAAAATCTCAATTCGACCGCGATGATAACAACTTCTGAAATATTACGATGAGGTCAAAATGTGAGATGACGTTTTAAAAATACTGCCAACAAGTTGATTTTGAATTTTGTTCTGCTTTTGACATTGAAACTAGGCAATTTTTAAACGTACATAATTTTCCACAAGTGTTCATTTTTACTGAGGAAACGAGTAGATGAAAATTTTGCCTAATTTTAATAACGAACGAGCTGCTACAATTAGTTTGCTGTTAATCAGATTGGTGCGTTGATTGAATAGCGTGGTTTGAAAAAAATAGTGCGATAGTGTTGTGTAAGTGCCATATATAGTTTCACAGTTACCTTATTATTTAATCATAACGAATGAAAAAAGCTCGGATACACGATTTATGCCAATTGCCAATGCCTAAGAGCTTTTCCAAAGGTAAAAAAAAAAAAAAGGCAAGTCGTCGACAGAAGATCGAGGTAAAACTATCGCGACGATTTACAATATCCGATTAATTTATAATAATATTTTTATTTGAATTTTTTTATTTTTTATTGTTGATATTGATATTTTTGTTAACACGTTACGCGGTGCAAGAGTTAAGAATTTTGATAAGAATATTGAGTAAGGTATTATTAAAGTATTGGAAACAGTGTGGCAAGTGGAAAAAAAAATTATTCATTGTAGACCATCGGACGAATCTCCCTAGTCTTTCGCTTCTGTCGTACTGTGTATACTAGTCAAGTAAGAGAAATCTAATTCTAAAAAAACAAAAAAAGAATCAAATTTAAATCACGATATATTTATATAGGCGTATAGTACAAAAAGTATGTATTTAAAAAAGAAAAAAAAGAAGACGCTTCTTCTCGTTCGTGTATTTATAATGCATTTTCTGTTCTAATTTTTAAAAAAAAAATATATGAAATGGTTGTGTCTGTGTAGCAAAACCACAAATTAACGGGTCGAGTTGACCAGTATTACATAATATTAAATCGTGCGTCGTCGAGTCGTACGTGAAAAATTATAGCTTTTTCGAAAAATCAAAATCTCATTGGCCAATGCGCAACTCGAGCCCCCCGTTATTTTCATGTAAATTTTGTACTTCTGCAAGCATTGTACAAAGAAAACGATCAGATATTTTGCTACTTTTATACATAATATACAAAGTGAAGATTATGTTGTGTAAATTTTTCATTTTAATCAACATAATATGTAATTTTTTTTTGTTTTGTTAACATAACGATTAAAAAGCTTCGTATAAAATTTTTATAACGTTAACGCATATTTTTAAAAATATATTAGAATTAATTTATTTGAAAAAAAACGTTATTTTTTTTTGTTTTCGTTTTCGTTCCGTTTCGTTTTGTTTTTTTTTGTTTTTTTTTTTTTTGAAAAATTGTCATTAAAGTTTAATAATCACGAAATTGCGCAATGAATATAATGCAAATTTTGTCACAATAAGGTTAATGTAAATTAATATGCTTTTTGTTCTTTTCATTCGTCGAAAAAATTTCCATCATAGCTGTACTTTTTTTTTATTAGAGTAAAATATTTAGGGTTAGGATTAGTATTTGTAATAATTGTTTTAGTCTTGTCTAAGACTCAAGTTTTATTCTTTTTTTTCCCCTCGGTTACAGTACTGTAATATTTGTGTGCCTAATTTTAATGTTTTATTTATTATTTTTACAACTTAAGAACGTCTTATATCAAATAAAATTTATTCACTTTACATCGCCGATTATTTTGCAAAAAGTGTGAGGCTTTTATTACGAGTAATAGGCTCCTCCATCTGTCTGAAGAGGTAGAAGAGAGCCGGAGTTCGAGACGCTGGAGTGGATTGGTGCAGAAGGAGGTGAGGGGGGACTCACTAAAATTTGGGAAATCACTAAGTATTTTAATTGTTCTCAAGTACAAATTTTTTTATAAGGTCAATTTTTTCAGCTCTAAAACTAGATATTGTGTAGAGTGAACCTTGGAGAATAATTTTATGCCCAGAGATGGCTAAAAAAAAGTTGTGTCTCTCTAAGATTGCAGAGACTACGAAATTTCGTTCCAAAACGTGGCCAGAATTGTGGCAAAAGAGTACAAATTCAATTATAGGTGACTGATTTGCTAATATGAATTGAAAATTGATCCCTGGTTTTGTGAGGAAGGGGGGGGGGTTGGAGGCTGACGAATTCATTGCAGTAAATAGCAGATCACGAAGTTGCCATCTTTTCATGGAACTGTAGTTCGAATTCGATTTAAGGACCTTGAAAAAAAAAATTAATTTTCTCATGCACTTACCTACCTGCCTACCTACCTTATCTTGAGAGAGAAAAAAATTTGGATGATTACAAAATATGTAAATGAAATAATCATAAGTATACCTACCTAATTTTCAGCCAAAAATGATAAAAAATCGAATTTTTTGTCCAAATTGTCAAATAGTCTCGTTGCTTACTAAAAATTGTTGATTTTTCGCAAGAAAACCCAAGAAGTCTTCATGTTTTTCAAAAAAAAAAAAAATCCAAAAGTATCGCCCTGATTGACTAAAAATTGAAAATTGAAAAAAACTGTCAGTTTTGTCAAAAATTGCAAAAAAAGTCTGCTTTTTCCTGAATTTGACAGAACTTTTCGTTTTTTAGAAATATTGTTGATAAATCTCAGTTCGTTTCCAAAAATTGCTCAAAGGTTCGCTTTTGTCTCACCTTTTTATCAAAAAGTTGCAAAAAAGTCTTGCTTTTTTTGGCAAAAATTATGAAAAGATATAAAAAATTAGGACCTACCCCTTTTTTTCAAATTTACTTGAAAGTTTTGTTTTTTTTTTCCAGAAAATTGTATCTTAATTTTTTCCATAAATTTGTAAAAAAAATTGCTTTTCAAAAAAATTTATGAAAGGTTGTTGCTTTTTCAAAATGGTTTGAAAAAATTTTGATTTTTATTAAAAACCACTCAAAAACCCTGACTTATTTACCAAAGTAATTAAAAATGTCAAAAGTTTCACTTTTTTTACCATCAAATCGAATTTTTTGAAAATAATTGCCAAAAAGTCTTGGTTTTGCTAAAATTGTCAAAGTTTTACTTTTTGTCTAACTACACTATGAAGTTTTGCTTTTTAGCAACATTTCAACGTCCTGCTTTTTTAGCAGAAGTATCCGAAAATTCCCAATAACTTATAAATCTCGTTTTTCACCATAGATTTGAAAAAAAAACTCATTTTTTAACTAATATCGCCAAAAAAATAAAATTTTTACCATGAATTCCCAAAATATCTTACGTTTTGCTAAAATTATTAAATTCTTGGTTTTTGACAGAAATGCTCTCTGTTTAGCAAAATCACTTGGGATTTTCAAATTTTTTCCAATAATTACCTACCCACAAGTTTTTTCTGTCTTTGGCAGAAATTACCAAAAAATCACATATTTTTGCTGATAACTTTCGAAAAGTTTTGCTTTTTTCTAGAAAATTGTCAAGCATTTTCGTTTCGTTTTTTTTTAGTTGACAAGAATTTTTGCTTTTTTGCCATAAATTGTCAATAAGGCCCTTTCTTTTGCTAAAAATCTGAAAGTCTCACTTTTTGCCTGAAATTGCAAAAATCTCACCTCATTGTCAAAAATTGCCAAAAAGTCTGACTTTTTCATCAAAAAGTTGCAAAATACTTGATTAAACTTTTTAAAATTGGAAACCAGAACATTTCAATTTGTTTTTTTTTTTGAGGGGGAGGGATTTCTTATGCATTAACGATGTTTTGGTATCTCAAGTACGAGCCCTGCGTAATTATTTTCTAATAATTTTTTAGTCAAGGAAGTCGATGAGATGACAAAATGTGTTAAAATAACTCAAATACTGAATTTTTAACTTATTTTTTTTTGAAGCATATGCCCCTGTCTTTCTATCATTTCATTTCATTTTTCAGTCAAAAAAATTCTTTTGGTTGTATTGCTAATTTTGAGTCACTTTTGCTTCTCTCCTTTCTACTCTTTCTCGTCCCTCTCGCTCAATTTTTTCATTCTTTTCGAGTTCATAATTTTTTAGCCAAGAGAATTCTTCAAGTTTTCTTGGCTTTCAAAAATCTTGAGGCTCACGTCCACTCCCCCCCTCTCCGAATGAAAATGATAAAATTCCAGTCTGTGGATGATGGAGCATCTTTTAGAAATGGTGAAAATATCAGAACCAAGAACCACTGGGTAGTGTAAGATCGACTCAGTAGCCAGACAAAACGAAGATGAATTTTAGCAACAACGTATTTATTTTTTAAAACTATCGATCGATTTACCACCGTAACGAAAGTACTTGTAAGATCGATAAATTAACCCGAAATATAAACACAATTTGATAATGGTTAACATAACTGTACAGAAAAATTTCACGTATTTGAACGCGCAACTGGAAGCGTATCGAATATGGGTGGAATTAAACACAGTAAACATAGACTTAGAAATGTTCAACAATCTAGACACGTCAGCGAGTTCTTCGGCCGGATGGATTCTGCATAAAAATGCCGAATGAAAGAGAGGGTCGAGATCTTCGTCGCATTCTGTATCTCTACTTTCGCTAGTACAAGATGAACTGTCCGCTTCGGAATATGGTATGTTTTCTGTGCCTTCCAACGGCGGTATGTCGTATTGATGGTAAATATCTTTGAGAGTTGAATAACGATGTTTTTTTTTACTCGACGGAGAAAAATTCGATGATGACATCGTAATGTTTGTGGGTTTCAGAGTCACCGGGTAGCCGAGATGTGCGAATTTTTCAATTTCTATGGAAATCGGAGCGGTAATTTCAGAGGTTCTGGATCATTTGAAAAGAACGAACGATTAAAAATCAAGATTTTATTCGAGAATATCACAAAATGAAAGGTCAGTTTAAGATTTCATTTACGTCTGGTAACTTATCGATTATGTTTAATGTGTCGGTTTTCTTTTCAGCAGTTTTTTTTTTTTTTTGTTGAACGTATTGCTCTTTTAGTTGTTCGATGGTTAATGTTTGATCTTGATTTGATAAATTTTCCAGGTACTGGTGAGTAAATGGTTCGGCGTTTTTGATCCATTCTTCTCGAACGACTTCGACTTGACCGAGCATCATTTTTTTATACCTGGAAAAATTCATTCGAGTTACGTCAAGCTGGATTTAGAAAACAACTCGAGGACCGTGATTCGTGAGGTAAGTCGAATTGAAATTACTTCGAATACGAGAAATCATTCATCTGATGAACTACTTTTACGTGTTTGTTTAAATTTCCTTGAGTATTGGACGCGTAATTGGTGCAGTAAGGACACGAGAATGGTTTGATTCTGGTATGGATTAAAAAATGACGTTTCAACTTGTGCGAAGTTTTGAAAGATTTATCGCAGATTTCGCAAGGGAATTTCTTCTCTCCGTGAACGTTGTTTAAATGATTGGTCAAACGACCGCTTCGAATGAAAGCTGCGTTACATAATTTGCACCTGTGAAAAGAGCTTTATTTAGGTACAAATCATTACGTAGAAGTGAACGAATTCGAGCCACTTACTGGTATGGTTTTTCTCCTGTATGAGATCTCAGGTGTATTTTAAGCTCAGCTCTGGAGATGAAAACATTCTTACATATAAGACAGGCGTACTTTCTGTATAATTTATCGTGTTTCACTCTAACGTGCTCTTTCAAAGTGTGATTAGAGAAGGTGAAGTAATCGCACTGGAATTAAAACGAAATAGGTAAAATTAGTTCGGGAATATTGAATCCGATCGAATGCATTGGCTACCAAAATGAACGTACCTTTTGACAGAAATATTTTTCATTTTTTTCATGGATCACTTTCATATGATTCTTGAGCCAAACATTGCTGACGAATAGCTTGGAGCATATCGAACATTTGAAATTCTTTTCCGAAGCATGAGTCTTTAAATGCTTGATAAGATCATCTTTTACGTTGAAACGCAGCGAGCAACTGGCACATTCGTATTTTCGATTATTCTCGTGTCTTCTTAAATGTGTTTCTGAAAATCGACACACACAGTTTACTAAACGTACAAAATTGGACGGATTCAAACGATACTCGAAAATCGTACTAAACAGTTTCTTCCTTTCGTATTGCTTCCCACAATAGTTACAGATTAAACAAGTCTTCGGTTTCGGTTCTTTTACAGCCTTTTGTACACCGAATGTATCATTCTGTTGCAGTGGTTCGGTCGGTGTGACGATAATAACATCGTTTTGATGAAGTGGTTCGGCTGGATGAGTAACAATTACAACATCGTTTAGTTGAGATGGTTGGATCGAGTTGACATTTTCTTTCTCGGATTCGAGGTGGACAGTTTCAATTGCTGGGAAAAAATCGTGAGCTGGGTTATCAATGGTTGCAGACTCGCAGTAATTTTCTAGGTCTTCGGTTAGCTCGACAGGTAATCTGAAAATTTTAATACGTGAGTGAAGAGAGTTTGGTTGAATTTTAGAGAATCATGAAACGTGATCATTACTCGATGATGTTGGCATTTTTGGAAGCACTGTCGTCAATGATAGTTGCGTAGGAGATTTCAATAACGTTTTCTTGATTTATGTCACTTTCTTGAAGTATGAAATCTGTATCAGAAAAGGATTATTTTAGGTATTATTCTCTTGTGTTTGAGGATATCTCTAGAGCAGGGTTCACCTTTGAATTCTTCGAGTAGTTTTATCTTCAGTTTGGCTAGTATTATGGCTCTCGATTCTTGGGTCAATGTTCGGAATCTTTCGAATAGTTCCTCGATCTAGAAAGTGTGTTTATTTGAAGTGATGAGAGAAATGAAGATGAAAACTAAACGAGTGTTCAGATTGTTACCTCCAAGAGCAGAAGTTCGATATCGAATTGAGTTGTGGACATTTTTGAGCTGGTGAAAGAGTTCATTATGAAATTGAAAAGTGGTGGTCCATTTTTATCGAGCTTTTTCTTCAATTATTAATCAATTCTTTTACAATTATTCGATTCTTTAGTTACTCCACTCTGCTATCATTTTTCCAAAATTTCAAATTTTTCAGGTGATAAGAAACGAACGTTTGGAATCGAATTGGTCGATAGTAAAGAGAATAATCGTTCTTTCACTTCAAAACGTCGTTCAGCGCATGCGCATCAAGTTCAGTGTACCGCAACCGCAAATATGAGGCAAATTAGACGCCATTTTCATTTCATTTTCCCGGATTTTTGCTCGACCATAGACCCCGACCCGTACCCAAACAATCAGCCATCCTTATCACCAATTTTGGACTTGTACAAATTTACATCGTTGATCCAATCGCAAGCAATAAATGATGAGTTCTGAGTAATTTTATTAAATTTAATCACTAAATCATACGGAAAGAAAGAAAAAACGAAGAAAAATCCTATAATGAGTAACTTGAAAAATTCCAGTTTTATGTGCGATCTGTGGTGTTGAATTCGCTCAAAACGAGTCTGAATCGTCACACCTGCGAAAAGTTCATGATTTCCCATTGACTATATAGATATACTACGTATATGGACTGCTGATTCTTATCAATTTAACGTTGGTTATATGGAGAAATCATGTAAGCAGATTTTCAAAAGTCCACTCAACGAAAAACGGTGTTCGTTGCCTGAAAACGCTGCTCATTGGCTCTCACAGTACGGAACCTTGGATGCGCGCGTCACCTCGCGTCATCCTCGCATACAATTGCACGTAATCTTCGACTGAAACCCTGGTTTTTGTTGCGTGGACTTTTATGTTTACATTTTACACTTTGATAAGGGTTAGCAGTCCATATACGTAGTATATCTATATAGTCAAAGTGATTTCCCAGCAATTGTTTAAAAAAATTCGATCACATGGTCATAATGCGAAGACTCACCGCTGATGCTGAATCTTCGAAATCACTACGTAATAACACAACACGAAATGTACAACTGATGGAAGAGAAAACTTTGTATTTTGAAGGGAAAAATTCTTTCTATGTAAGTGTTTATTCATGGTGTTGCAATTTCAATCACTTGCTGTTGAGCAAACTCAGTGTTTTTCTAAAGATGGAGTCAGCTGAGTATATCTAAACAAAAAAAGTACCCAATAAATTTATGTATATGTTTTTGCTGTTTCATTACTCATTATAGGATTTTTCTTCGTTTTTTCTTTCTTTCCTTATGATTTAGTGATTAAATTTAATAAAATTACTCAGAACTCATCATTTATTGCTTGCGATTGGATCAACGATGTAAATTTGTACAAGTCCAAAATTGGTGATAAGGATGGCTGATTGTTTGGGTACGGGTCGGGGTCTATGGTCGAGCGGATTTTTTTCCTACGAATTCGAATGAAGATTGGTAAAGTGAGTAATAAGTTATGGTGTTTTAAATTTAATTGATGCATTATGAAATATTAGTAATATGTCGAAACATGTTAATTTGAAGCGGGTTAAGTAATTCGAAGTGTTTTCTTTTCTGTAAGCTTGGCTGTAACTTTGACGGTATGACGTTGAGTCATCGTTCGTGATCATGGTCAAGCTGTTGCTTGCTCAAAATGCTGAAGTAAATTTCCTTGCAAAGTTGCAAACGTATTCCGGTATTCTGGAAAAGAAGATCTTACTTTATTATCGTTACTAATATTCGTTATAGTTATTGGTAAGTCAATTACGAATTAATTGTTAATTTATTGAAACTTTTCGTTCATCAACATCATTTTGTTTACATTTCAGCCTTTCAGGCGTATATCGTCACCTATGTAAACACATTTCCGGTGCATTTTATTATCCTGCTCTGCATCCCTTCGAAGATGAGTCGATATACAAGCGTTGAAAAGCAATCGATCTTTCCATCTTACGAATTTCAATCGAAGTTGAATCCGAAAGTAAGTTGAAAAATTCCGTTTCAGTCGACTTTTATTCTATCATTCTACGTACCTATCAAATGAGACATAATCTCCTACTATTTATGTCTACAGATCTTGTGAATTGTGAATGATTAGTAACTATATGTTGGAACTGGAAGTTATCGAGCGGTTAGTTTTAGTCACGGAATCGAAGTCCAACGAAGCATTTTCCACCGTATGCCTCGAAAGTGATATTTGAAGTTCGTATTGCATCGAAGAATGGAAAGTTAGTTTTCAAGAAATTGATCTATGTGAAGCTGTGTACCTACTAGATTTCATCCCAACTGATCGTCATGTCATATGAACATCGTTATCCATTCGAAGATGATGTTACACGCTAGGTAACTTTACTTATTCGTTATTATTCGAGTAACGAGTAACTTGATAGTAATTGTCTGTTTTTTCTCGTTAGACAGATCCGGCTTGGAATTCAAATTTCGGAATATATGAATGAAGAAACTGATCTAAATGGTAAGTCATCAGATCATTCCTCGATATCGTTCGTTTACATGTCACAACGGGACTATTGTATGGGTTGATGGATATTATGCTGCTGATTACGTTGCAAATGAACCACACAGACTTCCAAGTGAAGCAGTTGGACTCTGAAATAATCCAGCACAGGGTTTGGACATTCTGTCTGTCTTGGATTTATTCTTGAGTGATACTTTTAAAAAGCTGCTTCATCTTTAATGCTCTGGTCAGCAACCGGAAAACACACAATAATGAATAAAGAGTTATTTATTCATTCATAGACTATTTAAATGATAAATTTTTTAAAGTGGCGAAGATAATGTGATGCTTTTAATTATTGCAATTTGGGATACGTGTTATATTAACGAGATTAAGTAAGGTAAATGAATTCTGCATTTCGGGTTCCGGCCATAAACTCACTTTGTATGATAAGGTTACGGTGGATTTTTCAGTCTTGGCTTCAAATTTATCCGATTTTTGATACGTTTTTGAAATTAAAGCTTCGTAAACGAAGGGGAGTAAAATCGGAGGATATTTCGGGTTTGGAGATACATACTTGTTATATTAAACCATGTTTTTTAAATTTCTACCCTGTCGTCTTACTTCTCATTGATATTTCTTCGGTTTTCGTTGTTTCTATCGATTGGGAAGTAGAAAATTGGCGAATAATTTGATGAAATTGATCATAGTTTGGTTCGTTTCGATGACTTGTCACTCCCTCCCCTTCCTTAATATTTTTGAATTGCTAATCTGATGTGATATCATAATATGATACAAAATGCATTCTCATGATGTAATAAATTAGGTATAATAATCACTAAAGCAAAGATAAGATGTGTTGGTTATCTTATCTCATATAAGGTTGTAACTTATCAATTTTATATTTTGAAAGAAGAATTTTATGTGATGTCAATGATGTTGAATAAATTTGGAAATTGAAAAGATCCATTTCTAGATGCTTCCCTAAGAGGAAAAAAAAAAATACTAAGGGAGCGAGTGGAAGTTGGATTGAGATTAGGATGTAAATCAAGTACCTATGGATTCGAAGAGCTGAAATGGTTCATACATTATTTTGAAGGTTTATTTTAACGGTATCTTTCATTTTTAATGCCATTTCACGTCTTTTGCTTACACATTTTGATTTCGTTGATTCAAAGATTTTTATTTTGTCAATGATCATTTTTCAACGCTTTTGTGAAGTTGAATTTTTCTAACGATTGGTGTGTTTTTTGTATCTATACTTCTAAAAGAATTTGAAACGAAATTTTGTTCGTATTTTTATTATCAAGTGTTCATTTTGAATGTGTTCCTTTTCGGCAACTATCCGGTCAATCCGGTGATTTCCAAGTTCAAAATGTCAAATAATTTTATAATCAACTTCTCAGATTTATTTCTTGCGTACTCTCAAAACATAAGAATAATTCGATTAAAGAAAAAATGCTTTTATTCATCCTTTGAGACTTCTTTCTGTAATCTGTTCAGTTCCATGTGGCATAATTTCAATTTTTCAATCTGTAATTCGAAAAATGAAATTACATTATGTACAATAATGTGAAAAATTGGTATTATTTGTTTCTGTAGCGCTTAAATATTCAACTATACCATTTGAGCATAGGTTTCCTCGATAATGTTCATATTTTTGTCATTTTGCGATTCATTTTCTGAGGTTGACCTGGTTTCCTGTCCATCTAAATACGATATTAATGAGTTTTAATGAAATTAATGCTATCACTTTTTGCCCGTAATTTTCAAAAAAATTTGCTTTTTGCCTTATTTTTGCCAAAAAGTGACAAAAACTTTTGCTTCTTAAAATTGCTTAAAAATCTTTTTTTGTCTAAGTAAGTTACAGCATGAAAAATTGTCGCTTTTTGTCAAGGCAAACATTTGGTAAAATTTGATCCTTCAAATTGATAAGTCTGCAAATTCATTTACATTATGTTATTTAGATTGCTGCTTCACTAGGTAGATGAGAGGTGCTTTCTAGGATGGGTCGACTTTGACCTTTTTTTTTGAAAAATTGAAGGGGGATTCGATAAAAAGTTGTGGAGGGTCCTCAAAACACTGCAGAAAAATGTTTGGATGTGTCCCCAATTTGAACCATAATTTTTCTACTGAGGTTTCAAATTTTAAAATTTACATTGAAAATTGAAAAAAAGTTTTTTTTGGAGAAATTGTTTTGTGTTAATAATTTTACGCTTAGAACTATATATAAAAAAAAAAATGAATTTTTTTCATCTTTCCAAAGGTTTGGTATAATGTGAAAATATAATTTTGGGGCATAAGTATTCAAAAGTTGTTTGAAATAGCGAAAAAATCTCAAAAACAGTTTTCTTACTTCTTAGTGGAAATAAAACATAATTATGATCGATTGAAAAAAAATTTCTTTGTTCAAATTTTTTTCTCAATTTTTTATTGTAAATTTTAAAATTTGAAACCACGTTAGAAAAGGAATGATTCGAGTTGGGGATCCAAAATTTTTCCTACAGTCTTTTGAGTTCCCTTCTCAACTTTTTATCGAAACCCCCCCTCAAATTTTCCCAAAAAAGTCAAAGTTAACCCTTAAAGACCCAGGCTAATCCTGAGATGTTGGGTGAAAATGCTTTCAATTTCCTGAATTAGATCATCACAAGCATCACTTTAACCCACAGTTTGCCCCCCAGCCCCTTAAAGCCGTCTCGTAAAAGCCGTACCGATTTATTTAATTTTCCTTGAAAACCGAGAAAGCAAAAACCCCAATGAGGTCAATCATGGAACTGAATGATATAGTATCATTAGGTGTACTGAATGAGTGAAAGCATATCGCCAAAGAACACCCCACCCCTTTTTGGGGGGCAAATTTTCAAAAAAGTTGGGATAAAAAAATTAGACCCGTGCTCCATTTTTGGATAAACATATTGATGGTAGACCCTTCACAAAATGAAATCATGAAAGGTGTGAAAATGGTGGACCAGAGCGATTTTTTGAAAATTTGATTCGCTTGTCTCGATAAAAACCCGAAAAAACAGAGCATGAATACGCAAAGTACATAATATGGGAAATATTATCAAGTAGGCTTGAAATGACAGAAACAAGAATTGAAAGGAACACAGATGCTTTTAACAGCACATAAGTTCAGATAATCTACAATCCACCCATCAAATCTGTTTATCACTCCGTGGATATTCTTTCTCGATATTTGTCACCAAATAGTTACATCCTACAAAGGTTAGCAGTACGATTGTTTTTCTGCAGAAATTTCGAAATAGGTTTATCTACCACTTTGAAAAGCTTTACACAGTCAAATTGCAGCACTCCCTGAAATATCATGATTGGAAACAACAAATTCTGCTCAAGCAATTTTCAAGATGTACAACTTCACTATCAATGATCGAGGAGGGATAGTGACTTCTTCATGAATGCTTCAACATTATGAAATGCCAGAAACAGCTGCAATTTGACAGTGTAAAGCTTTTCAAAGTGGTAGATAAGCCTATTTCGATACTTCTGCAGAAAAACAATCGTACCACTAACCTTTTGCGGGATGTAACTATTTGTTGACAAATATCGAGAAAGAATATCAACTTCAGCAGGAATTTCTCAAAACATTCAAAAGTTCAGAGTTGTGGTTGAACAACAGTTGAAAGCTTTTTACTGAATCTCAAATCCCCTGAATCCTGTAGTCATAAGCTAGACACAATCTCATGATTATAAACGACGACTTCTGCTCGTGCAATTTTCATGATGTAGAACTACATTATCTATGATCGAGGAGGGATAGTGACTTCTTCATGAATGCTTGAACATTATGAAATGCCAGGGAGTGCTGCAATTTGACTGTGTAAAGCTTTTCAAAGTGGTAGATAAACCTATTTCGAAATTTCTGCAGAAAAACAATCGTACTGCTAACCTTTGTAGGATGTAACTATTTGGTGACAAATATCGAGAAAGAATATCCACGGAGTGATAAACAGATTTGATGGGTGGATTGTAGATTATCTGAACTTATGTGCTGTTAAAAGCATCTGTGTTCCTTTCAATTCTTGTTTCTGTCATTTCAAGCCTACTTGATAATATTTCCCATATTATGTACTTTGCGTATTCATGCTCTGTTTTTTCGGGTTTTTATCGAGACAAGCGAATCAAATTTTCAAAAAATCGCTCTGGTCCACCATTTTCACACCTTTCATGATTTCATTTTGTGAAGGGTCTACCATCAATATGTTTATCCAAAAATGGAGCACGGGTCTAATTTTTTTATCCCAACTTTTTTGAAAATTTGCCCCCCAAAAAGGGGTGGGGTGTTCTTTGGCGATATGCTTTCACTCATTCAGTACACCTAATGATACTATATCATTCAGTTCCATGATTGACCTCATTGGGGTTTTTGCTTTCTCGGTTTTCAAGGAAAATTAAATAAATCGGTACGGCTTTAAGGGGCTGGGGGGCAAACTGTGGGTTAAAGTGATGCTTGTGATGATCTAATTCAGGAAATTGAAAGCATTTTCACCCAACATCTCAGGATTAGCCTGGGTCTTTAAGGGTTAACCCACCCTACTGCTTACTGCTTCGAAGTGCTTACCTGTTTCTAGTACTTTGGATATTTCTGAAGAAGCAGTACTGATTGAACGCTTCAGTTGTTCTTTTAGGACATTCGGATTGTTGGTTTTCTGTCCCTTTTCCTTCATTCTGTATCGATTAAAATCAGATAAAAAATTCATTCATTTACCTATTCGGATAGTTAAATTTTGATATTAGATATTCTTACTTGATGGAATGTTGCTGTTTAGAATGTGATCGTTTTTCATTCCCTTGGTAACTTCGAATATCAGTTGTGATCACGAAATTTCCTTTAGTGTTTCTCTGAGGTTTCAACAGAATGATGTATAATTTTGGCGCGAACAGAAAAATCAGAACTATTGACGAGCTTATCGAAACGCTCAGGTTAATTGCCAGCATCTGCGTTGGAAGAAAATGATTATTTTAGAGGTTCGTGGTTTTTTATGCTCTATTTAATGCAGGGTCTTGAATTGCAGTGGTGTTTTTTGAACTTTGAGTCTTTTAAAGTGCTTCATAATTTTTGAAAAAGTGTTATGCAATCCATAGATATAGATTGAAAGTTTGAGAGAAAATCATAAATTTTCTATTAGAACTTTTTAAAATTATTTTTGAAAAATTTTGAGTCAAAGTTCTTCAAAAATGCACAAAAAATCGCTAAAGTCTTGTTGCTAGTTTGATTGAGAAGCGATATGTGGCAAACTAATTTCAGAAATCAGTTCCTTTGATCAGATTCTAATTAGATTTGAAAAGGTGAATAGTTCGGAAAGGGCACATTTTTGTTCTAGGAGTCTGTTCTTGGAACCATTAGGTACCTTTTTGTCACTATTGAAGTATACCAATGCGAAAGCCATCCCAGTTAAGACAGTCGCATACATAGCAAATCCGATATATTTCGCTTCGTTGAAATTCTCAGGCACATTTCTCGTTTTGACAGCGTATTTTGTGCAAAACAAAACCAGTAGAGCTACGAAGACGAACGTTTCAATGAGAATGTCTTCGTCGAAATCACAAGTTTCTGATCCAAACCACGTGTTATTTTCTTCCCTGTAGTTGATCACTGCTTCTGGTTGTTTGAAATATAATTGGATCGAACAAATGAGTACCTCTATGGCAATTAGTATAAAAGTAATGGTGATCTGAAAACAATACAGCCGATGTAAAATTTTCAATTTGAGGACTCGAAAGTTTTTGGGAAAAAAAAACTATACCTAGTTGTGATTACCTGAGATTTCAATGACATAAATTTCGGATTCATATTGGGAAATTTCTTCTTGGACATTGCCAATAAACGAGCTATTCTGTTGGTTTTTACCAGTAAAGATGCGTAAATCATGGTAAAACTTATCGCTGGTACGATTCTGATCATAGCGCAAGTGATTTCATTTAATGATAGAATCGAAATGAACGGAGTAATATTGGCTAAAACCATTCCTGCGAACATGAGATGGCATAATTCTCTCGTAGTTGACTTCACAGCAGGTGTATCTCGATACTTGATGAATACTCCAGAAGTGAAGATCGTTAATGTGATGCAAAGTAAAGAAAAACACGTGGATATTAAGCTATCGATATCGTACCATTTAGATCTTCTGACTAGAATCGGTACGCAGGCTGTAAATGGGATGTTTTTAATATATTGTGTAGCTAATTTTAATTTAGATAGGTACTTAATTGCAAGTCATTTGATTAATGAAATAGGCCACTAACCAGTTTTGTTTTCATTCGACATATAGCCGTGGTCGCATTTGGTGCACATTGAAGTATCGTTCAATATTTCCAACGAATCGCACGGATCGCATTTCCAGCAACATGTGTCATTTTGTTTGATCTGCGAATGAAATTTAAGTCAAATTCCCATCAGTTCTTTTGTAAAATTGTGTTTCGAGTAACTAAAACTCGAGTGAAAATTAACCGTTGCATGTCCAGGAGGGCAAGGCTCGCTGCACGAATGTTTTATATTCGTTGGAAAAAGAGCAGCACTTTCATTCATCACCAATGTACCGCTTACTCCAAGTGTCCTTCTATGATACAAAAACGATTGTGCGTTTTCTCCTCTGTTCTCATTTATGAAATAACGGTATCCTGTTTTGAAAAATTCGCCAACTTTTGACGGAGTGAAGTCTTCGTGGAAACAGTATGCTTCAAACCTAAAACAGCAATTTGTACCCATGTTACGATTGATACTTAGAAAATGTCACAAAAAAAATTCAAATTACCTTCCTATTGGAAAAAAAAATCAAAATTTTGTGAAAGATGAGTATTTGTAAAATTTGTAGAATTGATTTTGTTATTAAATTTCCACTTTCGCATTCCTTCAGGGCCCAATGCGACTGAATCGAAAGCAAAACCAACGAGAAGCTTCGTAATTTTGCATTTTTGCTCATTTTCTATCTAGGTAAATTGAAAAAGAAAGACTCAAAAGACTTTTGATGAAAGAATACCTATTCAAAATGAAAAGCCATTTTTGAGATCATAGGTGCAAGGTCCAGTTATTTTGAAAAAATGATGGAAAAAATCGATTGATTCACAAGTGTTTTTGGGGGTCCAGTTTTTTTGAAAAAATATTCTTTTACATAGTTACTCACATTAAAAGTAAGTCTTAAATCGACTCAAAAATTAAAATTTGTCCAATTCACATCAGACCTTTAATATCAATATAGGGACGAGCGAATCGTCAAAACTTCAGATTTGCATATAATCAGATACGACTTGAAAAAAAAAACATTAGATAGACAAGTTGCCTATCTTTGAAATTCGAGGGGCAACCGAGCTTTGAAAAAAGAATCGAGAAAGATGTATTTTTGACCTTAGGAATGGGTATAGTACCTTGGAAAATAAACAAATGTTGTCATTATGAATTTTTGCCCAACTTTGAAATTGTAGGAGCTAGAAATAATGAAATATTTTAGAATCGAGAAAAACGTATTTTTGACCTTGGGAATGGGTAGTAACTATGTATTTTGGAATACAGACAAATTTTGTCATTATGAATTTTTGCCCAACTTTGAAATTGAAGGTGCTAAAAATACATATTTTAAAAGAAAAAAATATTTTTTTAAAAATACATATTTCTAGCCCCTTCAATTTCAGTCTCTTTTTTAGGAATTTCAAAATTTTCTAGATTACATCATCATTGGTTTTATAAGACTTTTATAGTATTTTATGAATCACAATCAAAATTTTAGGATATGTAACAGGAATGTTCTTTTCATTTTCTTCATCGTCTCAGAAAACGAGATGAAAGTTATGGGTGGTAAGTCTCATTGAATGTACTTATGTGTTATTTAATTGCACTGTAGGTATTTTCTGCACCGCTTCAATTATTTATTTTTTTAAAAAATGCTTCAAAATTTATTAATAGATGTGCTTTAAGTGAAAAATTTCTACTTTCAATCCATAGAATTTTAGTTTGCAATTTTGATTGAATTTCCCTTCATTTTCTAAGAAATTGGCATGATAATTTTGGTTTTCTACTTTAAAATGGCATACAGGCCCATTGGAAAATCAATTTTTGGGCCAAATTGTCGTTAGGTTGAGTGAGGGAGAGCAGAGGGTGGTTGGGTTGACGTCTCGGATTGTTATAGGAAAGTAAGAGGAAGATTCAAAAAAAGTTGTGGGGGTCAATCAAACGATTCTGGGGAAAATTTTGGATCTCTGACTTGAACTGTCGCATAATTTTTAGGTATAGTTGGGTTTCAAATTTTAATTTGCGGTCATTTTATTTATTTATTTATTTTTTGTAAATTTTTAGTGAAAAATTACGATTTGAAGTAAAGTAAGTTAATTTTCCTGTTTCAAAAATCAAATGAAATTAATTTGAAAAATGGAAAAATGGGAAAAAACTGAATTAATACGTACGATTAATTGAACTCAGTGACTTTTTTTAATGTTTACTGCTTTTTAAAATGAAATTTGAAAAAATTAAATCATATTTTTTGTCGAAGATTTTCTTTTAGTTACTATGTAGGTATTCGCCATAGACTCAAGAAGTTAAGATTGGCTCAAAAATGGTTGCATCGATTCGAGGCATCGATTTTGAAAGGGGAAGGATAGAAGAGGTTTCACAGTAATTCTCTACTTACATGAATTGGTGATTTTAGATTTTTTTATTTGGCAGATGTGATGAAAGTCATGAAAAAGTCATGAATTTTCGTAGGTGGTCATGAAAAGTCATGAATTTTGCTCGAAACACACTAAAGCCCCTCAAAGTGAAAGAAAAATCAATAAATGAAAAATTTGTTCAAAAAATCAGAAAAATAAAAAAACTGATATGCCTACAAATTGAAAAAAATTTTCTCGCAGTTTCAAGTTATTTAATTTGGGGGGGAGGGGAGGTATTTTCATGCAGTAAACATCTAAAAAATAGCCAATAGGTCTTGAAAAAGTCATGATTTTTTGTCTAAAAGTTTTGTAAGACATCCTGTTTGAGATTTTCAACTTTTATAAAAAATACGTTTTCGAGAGTCCTTCATCTTGGATTTACGATTCACCTGCTCTTTGACTGATTCAAAATGTCGAACTGATGACAGGATCCGAAATTGAT
The DNA here is from genome assembly GCF_950023065.1 of Planococcus citri. NCBI lineage: Eukaryota > Metazoa > Arthropoda > Insecta > Hemiptera > Pseudococcidae > Planococcus > Planococcus citri. The sequence continues at coordinate 10,717,540 of NC_088679.1, read as the reverse complement.
TACGATGTCTTCTGGAGCTATTTAAAACTGCTGAAGAAAAGTTAGCTTTTGATGAAGGCTCCAGATTGTTTCTAAAAAAGTTGCAATCGATTCGAGGGACTGGCTTCGACATAGATTTGTTTTCTTTGTAAAAAATTTATTGTTATGCTTACAAATGTTCTACATTAATATTTCTGGAGTTTTCAAAAATTCTTCAAAATTGAAAAAAAAATCGACGGCTCTTAATTTCACTCTGAGGTGTGGTAGAAATGTGCTCTTTCAGAGTGTCAAATTTTATAGCTCAATCAAGAGTTTAAGTACGGTTTCCGAAGAATGTTTCCTTGTAACAAGATTTTGCGTTAAAGTTCACACACGTAATATTTTTGGAAATTACGGATTCGTGGAATGATTGTGTAGAAATGAAGGTGTGAAGGTGTGCTTTTTACTTTGAAGAACTCTTGCGCAGATCCTGCAAAAGTCCTGTTCTTTGGTTTTGAAATTCTATCTTGAAGAATGATTTTAATGACTGGGAATGTGACCCTTTCCAAAAAAATAGTTATTTTAGCTCAAAGAGTGAAATAAAAAATTCATTTTTTGTTGTCAGTGATGTCGACATCAATCTATGAAGTTGTCGGAAAATGGAATTTACATATAAAGTGGAGAAGTGTCGATTTAAATATGAGTAGATACTAAATATTTTTTACCAACGTTTCAGTTCGAGGTAATCCATCATAGGTGAAGCTGACTTCATCTCCAAACAGAGTAAAATTCACTTCATTAACGTAACTTCTCTGTTGAAAACAATAAAATAAAATTTTCAAAAACATGATACTTATCAATAAATTGAATAATTCATCTGCATTATAAGATGTATTGTACTCACAAGGAAACCTTATCAACTCGTCACCTCCGATTTGGCTGAAATTTGGCACACTGAAAGTTCATGTCACCAACAACACAGAACCAAATTTTCAGTTGCCGAAGTTGATTACAGCGTTTTCTGGAGCGATTCTAGTGTGCTGGAGAAAAACTAATTACTGCTCGAGGCTTTAGATCGGCTCGAAAATGGTCGCAATCGATTTGGTGGGTCGATTTTGGGGTGTAAGGGTAGTTTTGGACAGTTTTCTCCAGAAATACGCTTTACTGGAATTTTTTAAAAATATGGTATATTCAACTACGAACTCGTCATCTCGGATTTGCGATTCAACCGCCCTAATCGATTGAAAATATCAAAATTATGGGAGGATTAAAATTTTATTCGCCGAAGTTAATTACAGCGCATTCTGAAGCGATTCCAGTGTGCTGGAGAAAAACTAATTTCTGCTGGAGGCTCCATGAACGTCTCGAAAATGGCCACAATCGATTTAGATGGTCGATTTGAGTATTCAAATAAAATTTCTGAGTTTTATCTCATGGTTTACCATTTTTATGAAAACCTTGTCAGTAAATAGGTTATTTCAGCCATTTTCAATAATTCGAAAAATCAACTTTGGCAGCTGAAAATTTGGTTCTGAGGTGTGAGTGACATGAACTTTCAGTGAGCCAAATTTTAGCCAATTCGGAGAAGACGAGTTAACGATGTTCCTTTGTCAATTACTCACTAGCATATTCCAAAAATTAGGATATTCTTTCCAATTATCATTGCTCAAAGTATCGTGCAGACTGTGAGCCAAAGTGTACACGGATTTCATCACATTGGCTACCTCAGAGTACTGTTGGAATAGCCATAATTTCGCATCATTTCTTCTCTGCATAGTTCCTATAAAATAAATTGAACGAAAAAAAAAATAATACCTACTCGTAATACTAAAATCACCCTATAATGGACGATCTACGATTTTTATGGTAAACTCTCGAAATATAAGAATGGTTACCATTGCATTTTGTCTCGTTCTTAATTGGTTCGAATTTACAAGCGAAATGCTGCTCCCAAAACTCTTTGTACCACGGATTTCTTTGGTTGTTTTCTACGGTTTTTGAAAAATAGTAATCGTTGAATTCTTTGACTGTAGTCGCCTTTGGAATTACGTAATTCATATGAACGACATCTTTGTTCCAATTTTGTGTCGTGTATAGATATCTGGGCAATCCTGCTCCGTTTCTTTTTACACAAATACACAAATTTTGAAAAATTGAAGTATATCAGAGTGCTCTGTTTGGAAAAACATTCATTTATACCTACCCATTGGCTACGATAACTATGTACGTATTGTTTTTTCTGCCATTCCCGATCAACACGTGTTGCAAATACATGAGCTCTTTTTCATCGCATATACAAACGATCACTTGAACCGTATTGTAAGGTGGTATTACCTCCCACAAATTCTGCCTCCAGGCGAAAATTTTCCATAGACTCTCGCTATCCATGATATGAGCTATGCAGATAGCATTATCGGCTGCCATGTCTTGGAAACGTTTCGCGTAACGAATGCCTTGGTAACCTTGCCATCAAAAAAATTGATCGTCGATTAAGAATGATGTCTCTGGACGATATCTTAGGCAAGGTCAAGGTGCATAAATGGACCTTGAGGGTACACTACACTCACCAACTGAAGTATATACAAGTGCCACGTATGTCCAGTTGTAGTGTAACAACATTTCAAAAATTATGTCGATGATGAAAATGCTCCCCGATGAGATCGCATTAAATGAACGTAATTTTCCGCTGCGTTCCAATCGAAGATTCTCATTGACGAGGATTCCTTTCGGAGGGCCGGAGTAACTGATATGAGGAATCAGAGGAAACGATTGCAAAAGTGTTTGAAACTTGGGTTCTATTTCCATGTCGTCTGAATATATGACCCCTATCAGGTGTGAAGTTTCGTTTTGTGGGCACGATAGACCGTCCTGTTGGAGAACGAAGGGATCAGTTTCATTGATGGAGTTGTTGGATGCTTATTTTTGTTGGAAGAAATTATGATAAAATACCTTTATTGTAATCCAATTACCAAACCAGCACAGTTCTTCGAATAACGTTGAGTCGATTTTTTTTACCCCATTTTGCGGAAAATCGCCGTAGTCTTTGACAACTATTTCCAAAGTGATATTTGGCAGTAGGTTGGGATCTCTGTTGAATTAATTAATCGTGTATATAATGATAGGTACTCTCTATTCTTGCATTTCATGATTGCGTGTTCGTTAGTACAAAATGACAAGAGTATGTATTCTTAAATTGAATTACCTAACTACATAATTGTTCGTATGAGGTCCAGAGTCTGGCATGATAAACGTTTATTTGATTTTGTTCTTATTTTCTAAAGAAATACGAGTAATTCAGATTAGTTTCTTATTCTGAGGTAATTAGAGGTGAAGAAGGAGTGATCTGCTCAGGATTTTGGAGACCCTAGAATTTTCACGTTCGCCCTCATTTTTCAAGACCAAGCGAAAAAAGTACTAAGTATTTATAGAAGAAAGCTCATGCAAAAAAAAAGGTGAAAATTCCAGTTCCAAAAATTCTGCTTTTTTCAAAACTTCAATAGAAAAATTGGTGCAAAGTCTATCTCCAAGGAAAATTTTAAATCATGGAGAAGATTTTTGCTTAATTAACTCAATGTTTGGAATTCCGAGTTTTAAAAAAGTTGTTAAAAAATATCAGAAATTCTTTTTTGAGATAGGAATAATTTTGGTAGTGAATTGATCCTCCCTCCCCCATCTGTTATATTGTCAAAAAATCCACTAAATTATTGATCAACATTTTTCCAAGTTTTAAAAAATCTGACATAATTTATTATGAAAAATTCAACAAATTGTTTTATAAGTTTTCAAAATTCAACGTTACATGAATTTTGGACACCCCCCCCCCCCCTGGAAAAACATATCCATGTGAAAATGAGAAAAAAAATTAGGTGTTTATTTTCAAGGATGGATGCACTTTTTGGAGTGACCTGAGGAAGTTACAATCTTACGGCTTCGTCAATTGATTGGAGTAAACTTTTAAAACTACCAAAAACTGATGGAATTTCAAGAAAATTTAACCAAGTTCAGCGAAAATTGCATAAAATGTCATTGAAACATGTCAAAAATGACATAAAAATAATTGCAAAGCATTAAAATTATCAGAGATTTCCTAAAACTAATGAACTCTTGAGATAATTTGTCAAAAGTGAGCAAAAAGCGTACAAAAGTCATTAAAAAACGTTTAAAATGACATGAAAATATTCTAAAAACAACAAAGTTACTAAAATTCTGAAAAAAAAATTGATGAAATTTTGAACAAAATTGTGAAATTTGGTGAAAAATGCAAAAAGCATCTTTGAAACGTGTTGAAAGTGACATTCTGGAACACTTGACAAGACCATAAAATCATTCAAAATCATCAAAAATGGATGAAATTTCAGTAAAGTTTGCATAAATAAAAAAACCATGTCAAAAATGAAAAAAAAAAAAAAAACTGAAGTAAGAATTTAGTAAACTACATATTTGAAATGACCAAAAACTAATAACATTTAAATAAAATTAGGCAAAATTGACAAAAAAATTGCGTAGAACGTCTTTGAAACATAATGAAATAGCATAAAAACACTAAAAAAAATATTGAAAAACAATTAAAGATCGCCTAAAACTGATAAAATTGGAAGCAAATTTCGCAAAATTCTGAAAAATATGTTAAATTGATAATTTAAAAGCGTTAAAATAATTAAAAAAGCAAAAATTGCAGCCAAAAAAAATGGAAAAATTGCGTAGAACATTATTAAAAACATATTAAATTAAATTTGCATAAAAATTATCAAAAACTTTAGTAATTTCGAGAAAATTTGACAGAATTCAGCAAAAATTACTAAAAAAAAAAGGTCATGACTAAGCACATGTTAAAAATGACATAAAAACACCCAAAAAGTATCTTTAAAATCATAAAAAATTACAAAGAATCGACGAAATTACTGCAAATGTATAAAAATATCGTGAAAACGTGTCTGAAATGACATTGTTATAAATTATCATAAACTGATGAAGTCCGGCTAAACAAAATATTACATCTTAAAAATTTAAAAATGATAAAATTTAAACGACGTTTTTCAAACCATAAGAATTATTTTGCCTAAGCGAAGCAAATATGCAAAATTTTCTGAAACATTTTCAAAATTTCACCTTTGATTGAAAAAGAAAAAAAAAAGGTTGTGATAATTTTGTTTTGAAAAAAAAAATGAAAGAAAAATTCAAATTTAGAGTTAGATGGCAATCTTAAAATTCACTCCTGATTATTTTGAATGACCGAAGGGAACGATTTGACCCCCCTCCCCCTCTCCTCTCGCATCGCTGGCTCAGAATGTTTTTATAGCGATTTTACAACTGTTTAATTTTTTTTTTCAATATGAATCCGTGTGTATGAATGCTTTATTTCATTCCGCCTCCCTCCCTAACCAAATCCTCTTCAAAAATGACTAGTTTCAGACGATTTTGAGGCCTCTGGCGATTTTTCAATTCTCTCCAGAAATTTTAAACTGCTCTGGTAGGGTCAAAAAAAATCTTCACATAGCATTCGAAGTTACAACTGATGTTCAATTTTCCTGAAACATGCCTATCTAGAAATTGATGGGACGAGAGTATGTGAATTCTCTAAAAATTAGGTTATGATTATGAATTTATGACTGTCGTTTCTGGCACAACTTTTGAAGGCGAACAAAAAAGTTTTTTTTTAGAAAATAGCCCATCTGTAAAAGTAAATTGCTCCAGGTAATTTAATTTTCAAAAAAAAATTCTCTCATCAAGGTAAGATGTTATTAAGAGGAAATTCGGCTATAGACCCTTTGAAAATTCAATTTGTAAAATTATCTATTAAGCATCACATACCTTTCTATCAAATCTTTGGCATAATATGCAGCTTCTACCAATTGCAGCATGGGCTCCTGAATGAATTTTCCTCTACTTATCGACGTGGTATTGTCTTCATAGGAAATATACACCATTTGGTGAACTGGAAGCAAAACTGCAATTATGAAGCGTTGATCGTCGAATTTCCCTTTCAGGCTCTGGCAGTTGCATATTATAATCCATTGCTGTAAAATAACCAACAAAAAGAAAGCCAAGTTTGCTGAGTGGTTGTTTTTCATGTTTGTCTGTAGATTGATTTCTTATTTCTTTCAGTCGCCTCCTTTTGATCTAAGAAATCAATTGCGCTAAATGACTTCATATAAGCTGATCAGCGAATTTCCAAGTATGAGGTAGGTAGCTACATCAGAAGCTTGAAGTTGGAAAGTCGAGCGAAATACGTTCGATGGCTCAAAATTGCACTTCGTAAGAGAACTGTGGACATTATACTTCATCTTCGGGCACAACTTTGTACGAAACTAATCACCAAAACTATAAATCTGCTCATTAGTCATTTTGTTAGCGAATCCAAAAAAGAACAAATTCTCAAATTCGACCCAAATTTTTTTTTGCACGAAAAAAAATAATTAGTGAACTTATACCGAGTAAAAAATCGTATGTATCAAAACGTTGTTTACAAGAGCAACCGAAAATTAGGTGAACCCGCACAATATATTTAGCTTCACGCGTTAATACATATGAAAAAATATATACGAAACAACGGCTAAAAAAAAAAAGTATAATAAAGAATTATGGATAAAACCTTGGCAGTGTAATGATACGACGAGGTCCTCTCTCACGGTACCCCTTCCTAAGGATTGTACATATATACCGCAAAGAATTGGCTATTTGATTCAAGTACTTGGTACTCTGCATTGATATGTGTCAATTTAATACGATATACATATGTATTTGATAAATAAAGTACATACGAGTACAAAGTATAATATATTTTAGAGAAGCCAGTTTCAATGTCGTAGTTTTTCCTATTTTTGGTATTGTAATTGTTATGAATTTCGAGAACTTGATACTTAAACGTACTCGTACCTCATCTACTCTCTGCTTTATTTATTCGGATTATCTGTGTGTAGCTTGACTTCGTACACAGGTACAGAAATTTCATTTAGGTAGTCAATGATACGATTTCCTGTTGTGTTGTGGTACTAATTTCGTATAGCTGTGTAATTACTAACATACATACATATGATAGCGTTGAAATATAGAAAAATTTATGCAATTTTGTCTTTATTATTATTACTGTTGCAGATTTAATCGTTGTTGAGCGTTTACCACCCTGACAGATTTTCGTTCCGGTCTGTTGAATTGATTTATTATATAATCGTGGACAATTTCAAAGTCAGCTAATAATGACGCGGAACATGCTGCTATCTATGATGAATTTCAATTTTTCTTTGAAATTTTCAACCAAGCTGATTAAAAGCAGAACAGAATTTTACATCGATGGAACGATGGATACTGCTGCCCTCTTTAATAAACAGGTATGCAACTTAACTTACGTACGTGCATTATTAGTACATTATTGCTATGTTGCAAGGATTCTGGCTACAGGTGTTTTATATAGATGGAAGTACAAGTGGTTTGTCTTTTTGCCTATGGGTCCTTCTTTTCAAAAAAGTCAGGAAAATTCCTTCTTTTTGCCCAAAGGTCTTTCTTTTTTCCGAATTTTCAAATAATTCTGTTAGAAATTGTATCGAAACTAAGCGAAAAATTAAAACTCAATTTTTCAGACTCTTTTGTTTTTTAAACGTCAAAATAATTAATAGGTAATATAATTGTAAAAAATTAAATACATATTTTATTAATAAAAACCAATTTGATTATTTCCATTGTTTGATGTATTTTCGTGATTATTTTTTGTTTCTTTTAAAAATTATAAATTTTTGAAGCCTTTTTTTGGAAATCATGTAAAAATGTACATATAAGGCGGCGGCGGCGAGGAGGGGGTATCAGTACATTTTCAATTCCTTCCAAAAGATCCTTCCAAGATCCTTCTTTTTATTTTTCAGATTTTGTTGGACATCTTGTATGTATCATTAGGACAGCTTTTATTTCAGAGTTTTGTTTTTTTGAGCTTCCAACACGTCTCGAAGTTGTTGTATGAATTATTGACTTAATATAAAGATGGGGCTTTCTTGAGGCTCAAAAATGAAAAATTGGTCATTTTCGTGTTTTTTTTTTTTATTTACTTTGCTTGAAATTTTATTTTGTCCAAAAATGTTGACCTTGAAAGTCCTAACACGACAAAACATGACGAAAAAACACGTTTTTGGCAAGATTTTGATTTTTCGAACATGTTGCACCGATTTTTGAGCTTCACAAAAAATATACGTGACCTGGTCTGAGACTAGGGACCACAAATCAAATTTCTCATTTCAGATTTTTTGGCCATTTTGAAAACTAGACATCATAAAGAGTCGAATGGGACCAATCCTAGCCTTCTATGTCATATACGAGTAGGTATTTCCTTTTTTTTTTCAATTTTTTGAAATCCCAGGATTGAAAAACAAGTTTTTGAGAAAAACATTTAAAAAAACAGAACAAAAACTAACCAAAATTTTGTTTTTAAAAGAATATCAAACCTTATCATTGAAAACACAGAGACACAGAAAGCGACTTGTGACCCCTTTTTCAAGTCCACAGACACTAACTTCAATAATTGCGCTTTCAACACACTTTTCGGCCAAATTACGTGTTTTAGCTTTGCCTCATAATCAGGGATGAAAAGCTAGCCGAAAGCTTAAAGCCGAAAGCTGAAAGCCGAGCAGATTTTCGCACTTAGCCAAAAGCTAAAAGTTTGCAAGTTTCATTTTTTCCAAGCCGAAAGCTAGCCAAAAGTTTCATTCTTTTGGCTTTTTTCAAAGGCTTTTTTGCAGAATTGAATTCTCTAAATTTAGAAGAAACAAAAAAATGAAAAAATTTCATTCAATTTTATTTTAATGCGATTTAGTGAAATGAAAAAAAAGGAAAATAATTCTAGCAATGAATATTCTCCACTATCACTAATTATGAAATCAATGTGTCTTGATCTAATTTTTAATTCCATTTTGTTGTAAATTGATGGCGTATCAGCTAAAAGTTTAAAGTCAAAAGCTTAAAGCCAAAAGTTAAAAGCTAAAAGCTTAATGAAATATAGCTGAAAGCTGTTAAATTGAAAATATAAGGAAAAGCCATTGGAAGCCGAAAGTCTAGCTAAAGCAAGCCTTAAAAATCGAGATAGCCGAAAGCTAAAGCCAAAAGTTTCAATTTTGAAATTTCAAGCTAAAAGCCAAAAGCTGAAGTTTTATTTTAAGGCTTTTCATCCCTGCTCATAATAGTTCACATGTCAAACAACCGAAATCCGCGAAAAAACGATTTTTCAAAATGTCGACCTGTTTTCTTATGTATTTTTGCCTTTCCTGTGAAAAAATGTTTTCTAACTTGTGGTCCCTTTTCTCAGACCAGGTCACAATTTTATATCTTATAGTGTAACTAAATCTCTGAAAAAAATTCGCAGTGGGCTCCTCCTCTTTTTTTTCTACAAATTTTCGAAGTCTTCAACCCCCCCTCCTCCTCCCCTAAAAAACAAATATGATTTTTTTGAAGAAACTTCCACATACCCGCCTACCTAGTGACTTATTATCTATGAAAGTTTCAAACATTTTTGGCCATCCCCTCCAGGGAACGAGAATTTTGAATTTTGAACATGTATGGGCAGATTTCTCTGGTTGGAGTGGATGAGGGGAGGGGAGGGGGTCGACTAAAAAAATTGTTGGAGTAGTTTTACAATTTCAAAACTAACATTTTGAGTGAGTTTCGTCAAAATTGGAGAAACTGTCGATTTCACTATTTTTTTATCCTGAAGGCTCATTTGTTACCTATAAGTAAGTACCTACCTACCATAAAAACGCCATAAAAATTAATTTGTGAAGTTACAGCAGCACATTCAAAGATACCTATTTCTAGTTGAAAAAAAAAACTGGAAAGCTAAGGCGAGCTTAGGTACAAAAGTTTGCGTAACCTTCAAGCATAAAGTTTCAACGTTTGATGTTTTTCAATCAACTTGAAAAACTGAAATGTATTTTTTTCAAATTCTAAAAAAAAAACAATTTTTGATAAATTTAAACACAAATTTTTGAAGCATAATATGGCTTGTAAAAGTTGAATTTTTATGTAATCATTCTACAATTTTTCCTCTCAATTTTAGTATAATATTCAAAGAATCTATTCCATGAATTTTTGAAAAATTCATTGAATTAAAATAAAATCAGGGTGTCTAACAGGTACTGCAGGTACTGCAAGTACTGTAAAAGTACTTCATTGAAATCCTCGGTACTGCAAGTACTGCAAAGTACTGTATTTTTTCTGAGAATCATTGATTTAAAATTGTTTAAAAACCTCAAAATGAATTAATTGGTGAAAATTTAAAAAAATGTTCATTTTGTACCTCAAAAGATGGCAACACTTGTTAAATTAATACTTGTAAAAATTTTATCGACAAATTCCAACCGGTTCATTTTTTCTGAGAATCATTGATTTAAAATTGTTTAAAAACCTCAAAATGAATTAATTGGTGAAAATTTAAAAAAATGTTCATTTTGTACCTCAAAAGATGGCAACACTTGTTAAATTAATACTTGTGAAAATTTTATCGACAAATTCCAACCGGTTCAAAAATATTTTTTTTCTTTGGGGGGGGGTCGGTGTAATCTAGATAAAAAAACAGTAGCGTAACTCGACATTCCTTCTGGGGGGGGAGGGGGTTGTAATCAAGATACAAGATATTATACAAAAAAGGTATATTTTATGCCGTCGCGAGCGAAAAATTCATTTTTTCAAGGTGTCTGGGGGGGTTTTGTCCCCACCCCCCCTCCCCCGTATTTCCGCCACTGAAAAAAATAAGGCAATGCAAAAAGTACTGTAAAAGTACTGCATTTCTTCGGAGAAATTTTGTTAGACACCCTGAAAATACAAAATTTCAAAGTTCTAAAAATTTGTCAAAACTTCAAAAAACTGCAATTTTGGATAAATTTTTACAAAATTTGATTACTAGAGCTGTGGAAATTTGAATTTTCATTTCTCATTTGTATTTTTTTTACAATTTCATTATTTTCATCAACAATATACGTACATACAAAAAAAAAAAAAAAAAAAAAAAAAAAAAAAAAAAAAAAAGAATAAGCAAGGAATCGAAAAAGTCGTAAAAAGAGCAAACAAAGTGACCGTAATAAGGGTGAGAAGCACGGTTCGATGACATGACTCACCATGAATCATGAAGTCATTTCTCTCGAAGAATTACCCGTGCTTATTCATCGAGTGACCACCCAGCCTGGCATTGGTTTACATAGACTGGTAATGAAAATACTTTGCGTACTCGTATCTCTGTAGCTGTACCTAACTTGCATTATTGCAGAAGCAACGATGTTTTTTTTTCTGAGACGCAGTGACGTCAACGTAAAACAGTACTTTATGTGTAATGTACAAAATAAGTTACTGGTCTTCTAAAATAGTAGCGTGTAATTGAGTAATTAGCGTTGTTGCGGACGTGCGAGCGTCGCGACGAAGAAATACTTACGTACAGCCTACGCAGGTATGCAACTGTCATTATTTAAAGAGTCAGGTGTGGAAAAAACACGAGCGATGTACTTGCGTAGGAAGGTGTGTGTGTATTTAACGGCTTGTACTCGTACTACTTGAGAGTACCTATGAGTATTTACCTACGTAAGAAACAAAGTAGTTACCCATGTTGGTCCGACGAGTCTAAAACAATGCACTGAAATGCGTAGGTGGTGGTGGTCGAATAATTTGCCATTAACTTCGAACGTGAAATTTTTGATATTGCTTCTCGGCGTGTAGACTGTATAGAGTAGGTACTCGGACTCTCTAATGCGATAGTAATCGAGTTATAGATTTCTGAAAAGTTGTGTGAAATGTTTCGAGTCGCCAAATGCGAGGAAAATTTTGAAATCTGCTTTTCGTCGTAGAAAATTGTGATTAGATTTTGGAATCAGAATGAAAACCAATCAAGTTGCGAATTTTTCAATATCTGTTTCCATGGCCTCAGAATTCATAAAATTTTTATCACATTTTTGGAGCTTGCATGGCCCATAAATTACCAGAAATTTCGAATCAATTTTTAGAGCTTGCATTGGATATGTAGTAAATTACGAAATTTCAATTTGATTTTTGAAGTTTGAATGACATCTAAATTAGGTTTATACCGGGTGCCCATTTTCTGGAAAATCGGGAAAAGTAAAGGGAATTTCGTAATTTTCACGTAAAATTCCTGGAATTTTGAAAAAACGATCAATTGCATAATTTTTAAGTTTTTGCTCCATTTGGACGATTTTTTCCATTTTAAAGTTTTGTAAGAGTTTCTGGCTTGTTTAGTTTTTTTTTTTTTAATAAAAAAAGTTGATAATCAAAGTTTGGTTGTTTTTTTATATCCGAAGAAGTATTCAGTTTGAAGAGAAACATATGAAAAAAAATTACCCCTTCCCCAGCGACTTCTTTAATTAAACCCTATAGGTTAAGTATAGAAAATTGGAAAACATGGTTTGGAAAACCTGGAATAGAGAAAATGACTTGTCAAAAATTATGAGCACCTTGTGGGCAATTTCAAGCCCATTTTTGGAGCTTGGATGGCCTCCAAATTACAAAATTTTGAATCACCTAGGTTTTTTAATCACTTCTGGAACCAGTATGACCTCCAAATTACGGAGTTTCAATTCGCATTTTGGAGCTTTGGGAATCCAGACAAGCAGACAGATGACCTTGAGAGGCCTGAAAGGCAGCCGACGACTTTGAGAGGCCAGACATATGGGTCAATGACCTTGATAGGCTGGACAGTCAGGTCAGTGACCTCAAGATGTCTCACAGCCAGAAAGACAACATTGAGAGGCCGACAAACAGGTCAATGACCTTAAGAGATCAGACGATCTTGAAAATTGAGAACCCAGACCGCTGGGTCGATGATCTTATGAAGCCAGACAGGCAGAAAGACAACCTTGAAAGGCCTGACAGACAGATCAATGACCTTAAGACGCCAGACAGAACCATAGATTATCTTTAGAAGACAGGCATCTGGGTCAATGACCTTTAGAGACCAGACAGACACACAGACAACCTTCAAGAGGTCCGACAGACAGGTCAATGACCTTAAAACGCCCGGTAGGAAAACATATCGATGGGTCAATGACCTTAAGACGCCAGGGAGACAGACTGACCATATTTAGAAGACAGACTGATGGGTCAATGACCTTTAGGGATCAGACATACATACAGACACCCTTCGAGAGACCCGACAGACAGGTCAGTGACCTTAAAACGCCTGATAGGAAGACAAGCCGATGGGTCAGTGACCTTTGGAGACCAGACATACAGGCTCACAGACAACCTTGATAGGCTCGACAAGCAGCCAGACGACCTTGAGATGCTGATCAGATAGGTGAGTGACCTTGGGAGCCCAGACACACAGGTCAATAATCTTGAGAGGACATACAAAAAGATGACCTTGGACAGCCAGACGGACGGGTGAATGACCTTAAGAGGCTAAACAGACAGATAGTCATGCGACATCCAGAGGCCAGACATGACAACTTTTAGACGCTAGGAGGTCAAATGTCAATGACCTTGAGAGGTCAGATAGGCGGACAGACGACCAGGTCGATGACCTTGGGAGGCCAGACAGACGGACCAACGACCATGAGAGGCTATAGACCCATGTTATGGGTGTTTAAGTTGATTTTTTGGCATTTTCAGAAACTCCAGAATGATTAGGTATGTAGTTTCTGGAGAAAATTGAAAAATCACCGGAGGCTCCAAAATGACCCTTAACTAGTGATTGTCAATTGTTCATGCACAGGAGTTGATTTAAAGCTTTTTTAAATTTTTCAAGTTTTTGAAAATTTGCCAAAAATCCAAAAACGAGCTTTGGGACCTGGAATTTGGTAAGGAGGGGGGGAGGGGTTCCAGGCATGCTTTTTTGATCTTTACTTGGTTTCGTTCGAGTCGGAGAGTGTCATATCGAAAAGTTTCCTTGTTAGAATTGAAACTTGAGTGGAAACAAAATCTTTTATCAGCATCAGTGTTATGAATTCATCAAACCTCCTGCCCTTCCTCCTCCCACCCAAAAAACGACGAGTATTTCTGTACATATTTTTTCAATGTTCCTGAAGTTAATTCATTGAACCAACGAATGTATAACCGGGATTCCCCTCTATAATCATGCATTGTTACCATTAAATTGAGCGTGCATCTGCATTGTTCTATTACGTAGGTACTATAATTATTAATTAGACTCGTAGAGTTTTTTTAAAAAATCATTCTGAAATTCCTAATTATGTGGAAATTTCGCGAATTAATCAACAACCCTACTCGTATTCCTGTAGGTATACATAAAACATGTATTTATGTGTAAAAATTGTACCTGCGATGTATTCTCACTTATCTATAGCAGTAGGAGGACAGAAATAGAGAGGCCTAAACTAGGGAAAATTCCATTTAATATAGTTTTCGCGATAAAACCATCACGTTTAGGAATTTCACGAGGATGGCGATTTGTACACATGTCCATATATTTTTTTGGTACACAGATAAACGTTCAAACTGTGTAGTCTACACAATAGTTATATTATGTTAGTTTTACTTATATGGACGTAAAAGTGTAAACATGCCTCGCAATATACCTTATAGTCTGTTTCATATTGTATTTTATAAGGTAGAAGTATACCTACCTACCTGTGTGTCGAACACTTCGTTTGACGATTATGAAAGTCCGAAGAAAGAGTTGCGTGCTTTTATGGGATATCTGTTGGCTTATGGAAAACTTTATGGCGATTGTTAGCTTGGAAACGTGTAGACCTTTTGCTTTCGAAGGAGTTCTTTGCATCGAATGAGTTTTCTACCATCTTGATAACAAGCGGTTTTATACTTTCCTAACAAGAGGTGTAGGTTGGCTAAGAAAATTCGAAATCGCTTCGAGCACTTAGTATTAGGTATACTAGAATAGCAAAGGCGTAAAATTAATCAATGCTATGAAAATCGCCAACGGCTGAATTGTTTCGTCCTGTGTGTATTAATGGGATAGATAGGATGAGTTTTTTGATTTGAAAATTAAATTTTTATGGCGTATTTCCACGAACTGTTTGAACTGCTCGTCCAGTATTAAGTAGAGTGAGTACCTACGAGTCAGCGTTCAAGGAATCAAGTTGTATGTTTATTTGTACATTAGGTACCGATGAGAGCATGCGATGACGATCGCGAAATAAATTACACCCTGTAGTGACAGACGGAATTATCGAATGGCGAATCAGATTCTGATTCGCGAATTTGCGCGTCGCTCGTATAATTACATCAAAGGTCGTAGTTGGCTTATCCGACGCACATTTTCTTCTTATCGGTTTATTTGCACAGTCGAAAGTAGGTAAAATGGATTAATACTTATAGACGTGTAGTGTAGGGTATTCGCTGTACAGCGTATTTCTCCCTGTGGCTCGTTGGTGTAATTTTTGGCAAACTCGGTTTATAGTAATTCGCGAGCTGCCTCGAATAATTTATTACAAATTTCGACGTATTGTTTACATTTACGAATTACGAGCTGCGATCGAGTGAGTGAGCGAGCGAGCGAACGAACGGAGTAAAATTTAATTTCACTTTATTCGAGGTTAAATCGGCCGGAAAGAAGAGTTTAATTTTTTCTAAGTGCTTTTTCGAGTAATAAGCCGCGGATATAATGAACGTCCGTGCGCCAGCGTCGCCACTATAAACACGATGTGCGAATTGTTTTCCATTTCGTATCTCTTCTCTTCCACTCGATAGACATGTTTTTTCAATGAGATACTAATTCGGTATTTTTGTAGGGTTTTTTTACTCCTCCCGATGCTGGTTTTTTTTTATCGCCTTGGCTCGTATATGTGAAAATATTTACCTACGTAAATAGGTCCTTTTTTTTCTCGCTCTTCTCTTCATCCCTGCTACGCAGGGTGAAGGGATTAAAACGAAGGTATCTCGGGTTCCGGATATAGCGTATATTTATTTGTACCTAATCGTACCCGTACGAGTGATTCTGGAATGTAGCATTAAATGGATTTTTTTAGTTTGAAAACAGAACGATGGCTGAGATGAGCGGAAGGACGAAGAAAAACGCGAATTTATTGTGACATTTGTGACGTATGTACGAGATGTACTACGTATGTATATTTTCAGGTGAAATATGAATTTATAAACAATACGAGGTAGTTAAGTTACACTGATGAATCTAGTCGTATACCGATGATATTAATTTGGTTGACGTGTTGGCTATACATGAATGCTCATTGTTTCATCATTGCTTGATACCTATTCACTTAGATTTAGATCAAAAGTGCTGAGATATCTGTGGAAAACCGAGAAAAGTCAAGGAATTTCACCCTTTTAGAGAATCGGGAAAATGTTGAAGAATTTTGTAAATAAAAAATAATACCAAACTACGATCCGATCTTTTTCTAGCAAAAAAAATTGCTCTCGTTGCAGCCAAATTTCATTAAAAACTCTCTGAAGAAGTTTGGGAATTTGAAAAACGAAAAACTGATATGGTAAAGGTATTTTTAGGACCCCCCCCCCCACCTCAACAAAATATCTACTAGAATGTCCGATATTTGTATGTATAGTAAAATTTTTAGTCGAACCTCGAAAAAATTGGGGGCAAGCTGAATTTCACATTATTTGTTCAGATTGGTCTCTAACATTTTACCAAATTGAGCTATAAAGCTGAAATTTGGGACATACCTCATTTTCGACCTGCCAAATCGATTGGAAACAATTTCAAACCGTTTTGAGCAGTTCTGGAGCCTCCAGAACATTTTTGAAACTTGAAATTTCCATAAAATTTCATTAAAAACAGTTAGAAAGCTAAAATGTATTCTGTAAACTAATTTCCATACGCTAGGGAGTCGACTGTAAGTACATTTCAGGTCGTTTCGGAGCATCCAGCGACTTTTTGGAAATTACTGGAGCCCCAGTAGATATTTCAATGTTCGAAATTCCCATAAAAATTTACCAAACAGAGTTGGAAATCCAAAATTGACGGTGTACTCCAATTTCAATACGCTATCAAGTTGACTGCAAGTTGGTTCAAGTAATTTTGGAGCCTCAAGCGACCTTTTGAAAATTACTAGAGCCTCCAACAGATTTTAGAAACTTAAAATTTCATTAAAGGCAGCCAACGACTTTTTGGAAATTACCGGGCAGTTTCAATCCGTTTTAGAGTCTACAGCAGATTTTAAGAAACTTCTGTTTTTCAAAAAATGCCACAAAATCTATTCCTTTTTATGAAGTTTTGTGGAAATTTCAAGTTTCAAAAATGTTCTGGAGGCTCCAGAACTGCTCAAAACTGTTTGAAATTGTTTCCAATCGATTTGGCAGGTCGAAAATGAGGTATGCCCCAAATTTCAGCTTTATAGCTCAATTTGGTAAAATTTTGATTTTTTTCTCATTTTTGGCCTAAATTTGATTTTCAAAAATTCACCAAAAATCGAAAAACATATTTCAACTGAACTGACCATGTTTATTGGAAATTTGACGTAGAATAATTTTAGTCCAATCACCTTTTTTCCCTCCGATCGACCCTTCATTTCGGCGATATAGCCGAAAAACGTAGATTGACAAAAGGTTAATGACCTTTTGCGGGGGTAGCCGACAAGTTGCAGTGTGCAACTTTGGTCAAAATATTTTTGAGTCTACCGTGAATCGAGTTCACGTTTTAAATTGTCGATTTTCATTTTTAAAAACAATTTTCATAAAATTGACAACTTTACCCCCTCCTCAGTAAGGGTGAAATCGCCATTTTGCGAAAAGCTGGACTAGTCATGCTGATAGGAAATTTAGCGTAGAACAATTTTTGTTCGAACATTTTTCCTCTCGGACCCTTCATTTTGGCGATACAGCCGAAAAACCTGTATCGGCAAAGGTTAATGACCTCTTGTGGTGGTAGCCGGCAAGTTGGGGGGTGCAACTTTTGATGGGTTGTTTTAGAGACCAATCTGAACAAATAATGTAAAATTCAGCTTGCCCCCAATTTTTTCGAGGTTCGACTAAAAATTTTGCTAAGATGACTGGACTAATAACGTTGAGAAGGCGAAAAATTGACGTGCGAAATATTGACCCCTCCCTTCCTCGCCCTCGAAAGAAGTCGTAAAGTGATTGCAAAATGTTCTGCTAATGAAAAATTTAAATGGCAAAGGTATTCTTGTATCCTCTCCTGTGAAAAAAATTTTGAAATATACAAAGAAAATGGGAAAGTGAAGATTGAAAGGTAAAATTTTGGCTCCTCCCTCTTCCTGAAAAAAAAACCATCAAGTGTTCTTCCCGGTAAAGGTCCTGCTAAAAAATTTGATTCGGAAACACCCCCCTTCCCCCCACCATTCCGTTTTTTACTCGTGTAGCTGATATTTGAAGGATCTAGCAAATCGGAAAATTTTGGTTGGAAAACCGAGAAAAGTCGATTTATTTTAAATATTTACAATATTTTATTCAAATAGGAAGTTGTTTTGTTTGTGTATAGGTACTTTTTAAAATCGTTCACCCTGTGAACCCATTCACAATAATTTCCTGCTATAGCAAATTGTTAATTATATGTAAAAAAAAATTAACATAAATTTAATTTTTCTGTTACAGCTGCTCTTGACAGAACTGCCTCGAATTTCACCATATCGTACTTTGACCCCGGAGATGTTGGAAATATCGAAACAGCGCTTTGAAGAACCAATCCTCCAAAACAGTGTTGCCAGTTGTGGTGAATACCTACTCGGAATATGCAGAATTCAAGGTAAGTTTTTGTACTTACTCACTCGCAAGCATTTTTCTGTAATTAATATTGCATTGTCTGAAGATTTTGAAAGAGCTATAATTTTATTTTTTTGGCTTTTTAATTTACGACTTTCTTTGCTGTGATTATGTCTGTTGATGAAAGTATCGATTGAAAATAAGCTCATCAGTGTCACGGATTTATGTTTTTATTTTTTCATGTGTTGATTAGTTAATCTAATTTGAAATTTTGAAGGAGTGAGCTGTAATGTTTTATCGAATGTAATTTTTTTTCTGAGAGAGATCCCAATTTCCAGAACAATTCACGTCCAGACGAAAAAATTGAAAAATCATTAAAAAATACCTACTTAGTTATATCTATCATTTATTATCTACCTACGTAAAATTTCAATAGGATTTTGGCCATAGGTATTCAAAATTTAACCTTTTGCGTATCAAAAATTGGGAGATCACTTTTTCTTATGACTCCTTTGACCAAAAAATTCAGAAATCTGAAAATCTGCTGGATGCTTTGTCAGAACGACTCAAAAACTAGCTCCCACTAGTCGAATCTAGAAATCCAAATTAACTGAATAGCTTCTGTAGGTAGTAGGTAAGTACTTCAGTAGTTGGATGATCAAGTTCTGATATTGTTTATTCGAATTTAGATTTTCTGAAATTTGTCAAAATTCAATGATTGAAATTCAGTTTCTAAAATTTGAGGTGGTACTGTATTTTTTGATTGTTTTTTGACCCGACCGACGCGAATTTTGGTGCCGATTGAGATACCTGCCTCATCACTTCATCACATTATTTGATTTCAAAAGTTCAAAATTTTGATGCAAAAAAATATTTTTTCTCCAAAAAAAAAATCGCTTATAATGATTTTCCAGCTTTTCGACGTTTTGAGAAAGAGAATGGGAGGAAAGAGGATGTAAAAAACCGAATTGTTCGTATTTTTGTAATTTTAATTTTTTTTAAATTACGAATTGCGAAAAAATCTCGCTTTTTTACCTAAAAATGTTAAAAACTGCATAAAAGTCTTACTTATTTGCTGAAAATTTCCAGAAAGTTTCATTCTTTTTTTTGCCAGTTTGTCAAAAAGTCCTGCTTTCTGCTGAAATTGTCAAAGTTTCAACCGAGTTTTATTATTGGATTTTAATGGGAATGTTTTGTTGATTCTGTATTTTTTCCATCTTTTTAATGAAATGTTCAGGACTTCGCTCTCGTCTTGTAGTTTTTTTAGTCATTTTTATGAACTTGATTTTTGGTTACTAAAGTTACTTTTCTTGAAAAAAAAAGAGTACAAGTCCTGAATTAATGAAGAAAATCCATTTTCAAAAAATTTCAAATTTACTAGTCTGAGGAAGCTATGTACTTACAGCTGTTTGAATTCATTTCACCCACAATAAAACATGTTCAATTAATTTCTTGGGGTTATGAAGTATTTCGTAATTTAGATACTTTGCTTATGTAAAGTTATAAAAGGTTGTTTAAAGTTTTGAAAATCGTCTCTAATGGATTTCAAAAAAATCAAAATAACTTCGAACAGAATGTGTACGGAAAGGAAACATTTTTTTTGCTCCCTTTCGTAAATTGCTCAAAAAGTGCTCAAATAGGCGGTTTTCTCCTTCTTTTTTTTCTTCTTTCTTTGGGTGTTTATAATTACTTACACGATTTCTCCTTCAATCGAAGAAAAATATACTTTTTACTTTTACCTCATGCAGGTTTGTAAAACTGAAAAAGTGATAAATAGCCGTACATAATCATCTATTGATATTGAGTGAAAATTAAACCCCCAAGTTGATAAAATAATATTGTGTCGTAGGTACCTACTAAATATACGTTCGTATATTCGATACCTACTGACTAATTACCTACTCGAATAAGCAGGTAATCGGATACGGAGAATGCACTGGAGTAATCGTAATAAAGCTAATTACTTACCTCGGCTAGGGCTTTTTGTACACTACCGAACACAATACAATATCATACGCAAAGTTCGTGTAAACGAATGTATTTGTCAATAAAGACAACTTAAAACCGACTCGGAGCACTTCAAAGGGTTCAACACAACGATTATTCGGGGGGAATTACAAATTACGTTAACACTACTAAATTAATACTAAATTATAAAATATACAAAAACACTTTAAACCTAGGGCCGGAGCTCTAAAGAATTAAGGACATATTATCTTGGCAACTCGCTTGCTTCACGAAAACGAACTACGAGTTGGTCCAGTTGCCAAAGAAGCTGGAAGGCTCATTTGACACCTTGACCACTCATTGTTACCAACCACATCACCGAACGGTGCTGGAAGGGTTAAATTACCTGTTTATACACATACGTGTTACCATTAAGGCATATCCGTCTAACATATGCCCTCCGAGGTTTACTCAGCTATGACTCAGCGAGCTAAGTTCCCAGCAGAGGAAATCACGGTGTGAGACATAGACATGACTTAATGATAACACTGTCCGTACGGACCCTGCTGCCCCCCATGAGTTTCTCGGATGAGAAATTGGTGAGCAGAGAAGAAAGAAGAAAATTCTCAAATTTGGAACCACAGCGCACCCTAGGTGTTGGCGCAGGCGCGTACGTGACCCACTGAGCCATCAGAGATCGATCACTCGAAATACAATGTACTCAACAAATACACGTAACTACCTAGCTCTAGCCTAGGATACACGACATCGAAAAAGTTGCCAGTTAGCAATAATAAGATCCTTTTTTGTTTCAGATATCCGTCCAAAAAGGTGAGAATATGGATCGATTGAAGATAAGCCGCCTGAGCTCTGAACGATGACGCGAATAAGAGCTACGTACGTAGCTGCGAGTTCGATGTCCAAGTCAACATGTCCAAAACAGGTGAGAACCGGTTACCAGCTATTGCTATTATTTCGATGTAACTACTGTGAATAATAATCAAAATAAAATAACAACAAAAAGAAAAAAAAAAAAATATATTAAATTTGGATTTAAACTAGGCTCGTAATTATACACCTTGTATACTAACACAATTGTTTCTATTTTTATGTTTCAGGTTTATGGGTCATTAACGCCTCCGAGCCGGTTTATATTTACGTTCGTATTCATTCTTACGATTAAGTGCAACGTTTAGGAAGAGAAAATGTGCAAATTATAGAATAAGTTTGTACTTTTATTCGATGTATAGATTACAACATGCATTGTAAATACTGATTATTGTTTATTGATAAAATAAAAAAATAAATACCCAAAATTGTTTTGTAAATTATTACGATACTCAGTCTTACTTCTTCAGACTTATACAGTAAAGTAACGTTCGTTAAATACAAAAAAAAAAAAAAATTATTAAGGAAAAAACAATAAAAATTAAAACAACATCCTCGAGATAAACGAATTACAGTTATGTAACGGAAAAACTGCAAAAAAATTCAACAATTGGTAAGAAAGGATAAAGTAAAATAATACTATTTAGTACAAACTGGTATGAAATAAAATAGAAAAGCACTTCGAGGTTATTGATCATAAAGATCGCAGATGGCACTACTCGTGCAGAAATGTAAAATTTAAATTCCAAAATTTAACCTCGATAAAAAAAAATATCAAAAATTTGGCTTAAATTTAACTCAAACAACTACATAACATTGTAAAAAACTTAAACAAATACGCTTTTTTAGGCTTACGTCACGATTCGGTGGTAAATATTTACAGAAAAGTCACAATTGGTAATTTTAATGGATACTCCATTATGTCAAAAATTGGGTAGTATTCGAACGAAGGTAACGAAATTTATCACTTTCAAACTACACGAGAGAAATTTTGAGCAATTAAGAAAACATGTTGCATCGATAAAAAATCCTTAGTTGCCAAAGTTCCAACATTTATTACCAAAAGATCGATGCAAAATTACTCGTACGAGTATTGATTTTGAATAGAATGGGAAAATTCCTCTTTTTCAATTTTTTCTGGTCTACATTTTTCCAGCAGGAGCTTCATAGTACCATGCAAAAAGTAAGCAATAACAATGACGTACGTCAATATCATGCTGTTAGATTGAAAGTGATAAATTGTACAAACGAACCTTATTCGAGCATTTCTTCGTCCGTGGTTAGATTTGGAGCGGTTGTCGCATCGCCGTCGGTTTTTCCAGTATTTTCAGCTTGCTGATTTTCATCGTCGCTCAGATCTGAGACCGTGGTAGATAGCGATTTCATGTCTTCGTCAATATGGAGTTTGGAATCGACGGAATCGTTATCGGCATCGTCGTTGTTATCCGGCTGAGGCGTTGTTGGCCGTGCTTCCTGTTCGTTCGCTCGAACGCCCGAAAAACCTTCGCTTTCGTCAATTTTTTCTTCGGCCGTTGAAACGTCGTCGTTGGTAAGGTTTTCGGAGTCTTGGCCGGCGGTAAGGTTTACCCAACTCTCGGTGTGTGCGGCTTTCGTCGATGGGCCAGGTTGGGCATCGTCTTCAGTCAAATCGTGGACGGCCTGGTGCGGCTGAGCGTCGCGCGACGTCGAAGCTGGGCCATGCGTTAGCTGGCGGTTGTCAGTCGTCGACGAAGATTCATTTTCGGATTGCGATTCTGCCGTCGGGTTGCGAAGAAGATTTTCGGGTTCTCGATACCGTTGATGTATTGCCTCGCTAACATCGTTGGTCGGCGGAATGAACGTGTGCCGTATCCATACCGCGAACTCCTCATGTTCCTGTATCGTGTACATGGGAGGTCGTTCACCTACTGTCGGGGTGTAGTTCACGAACCACGGATAAGGGTCGATCAATGCGTAGCGTCCGCCGAGCATGGTGCTGTAGTTCACCTCAAACACTGACATGACCGAAGCGTATACCGTTTCATCTTGCTCCGCGTGTTGAATAATTGGCACAGCGTAAATTTCACGCACTCCGCGGTCGCGGCAAATCTTGATTAATCTGCGAAATAGTTCTTTGAATTCTTCGCTGTCGAAATTATCGAACGCATCAAGATTACCAATGGAGATGATGAGGCGAGGCGGTAACCGTTTGAAACTTGCAAGCGTGCTGATGAATTCTCGAATACGAATCTCGCGTCCATACAGACCGGGATGCATGTATTCGCGTATATCGCGTTGGTACATAATCCATTCAGCTACACCTAGCACAAATCCATCACCAGCCAATAACACGTCTTGTGCGGCGACCGCCGATCTCGCGTCATTTTCGCCGACGAATACGCCAAGTGTCGTAAACTCGTGAGGTAGGGCGTTGAGCGGATAGAACGGCTTGAGCATTTTGGAGTCGATCTTGAATTTTTTGTAGAAACGATTGTGGCTTTTCGAAAGATTGGCCATGCAGTGCGGTCTTTGTTTCTCGGCAGGTTTCGCAGGCTCGGTGATGAATTTGCTCGTTGGATTGCGTGCGGTAGGTGGAATCGCCTCGTATCTGTCGTTGCTTGGCGCTGGACCAGATCGAAGGGGTCGGAAGCCCATGGTTGCGATCGATCCATCTGCATTATATTGGGGTAGATCTCGCATCGGCGTATCGTATTCGTAGTTGGACAGTGCGGCAGCAGCGTGCGAATTCGTAGGTCGGCGGTGAGACGTAGCATTATCGAAAGGCCGTACGGTCGCTACGTTTCCAGAAGACGTACCAGGTGTCGGCGGTGTCACGTTCGTGGCGTTGGTCGTCGAAGTTGTAGCGTTTGTAGCGGTATTTGCCGGAGTCGTATCGGTATTCGTCGAAGTCGTCGAAGTCGTGGATACACGTCGCTGATCGGTGGTACTAGTAACAGCTGCGTTACGATTAGGCATATTGCGACTGGCTACATTGACTCGCGGCGGCCTGGTAGCTTGGTTACGATTTACGAGCGTAGCGTTCTCGTTACGTAGTTGGCGATTGACTTCTCGCTGGTGCTGCAATTGATTTTGTAAGCGGCGAATCGTCGCATCTCTATCTTGCACTGATTCGCGATAATTTTCCATGATGTATTCATACCTCGAAATTCGCTGGCGGGCCGCGTCGAGTTCAATTTGTGGGTCCGGACGGGCAATTGGAGCTGCGGCGATTTGATCGGTTGCCGGACTAATGAAATTCGCGTCGAGTGGCCTTATCGCTCGGTTACAATTCAGCTCTGGGCATAATACAAAATTGCCATTTTCGTCGGAAGCCATAGACTCACCTCGCATTTGGCTAAGGCAAAACGGGTGGAAAGCGTGGCAGTGCGTGGCGGCCAGCGTCGGTAAATTATCATGACTTACTCGTTGGTTTGGGTCGAAAATCGGTTTGTGACATTTGGAGCACAAGATTACCGTAATTTGGTCGTCGGCCATGGTTGAATTCACTCGCGATCGGTAAAGTTTTTCCACGAATCGTACACACGTACCCGAGATGTCGAACACTCTGCGTTCGTAGATATATAATTCGCGACACACCGACACTAGAGGATTATCGTACTCGCAGTATTTACACATATAACACGTAATGTACGCACAAAAAATTCATATTATTCGCGCAATTTACAAGAATGGTAATAAAATACTCGATTCATCGAACACTGATACTTCGCAAAACGTTCACACACGATAATAACATACATAAAAAATACAATGATAATTTTAAAAACGTAAAGATCGAACTGTAGCCGGGCGGTAGACAGGAATATAATGGAACCGATTACAATATGTGCAATAGATAGTAATTCGAATCCGTCTGCGCGCGTCGCTCGATGCCTTTTTTGTATAAATATAATTTAGAGGAGGGTGGAAAGCATCTCTCGAACGAGAGCAAGTATTTCTTTGATTATCAGTAAAATGCGCGATAACGTTTCGCATTCTTCCAGCGTAAGCATGATGATAACACGAGCGACTAGAAGAGAATAATCATATCAGTAGACAGAAATGAGCTGCTAACGCAAAAACTGCCCTTCTCCCTCCCTTAGGTGACTGGTTGGTGGCGACCAAGCGGCGTAGTCAAAATTCTACGAAAAGCAGAAGAAGCACGTTCGTGCAATGTGCGTATTGTTTCATTTTATTACGCACTAGAAAGCGGTCTTTTGGACATCTTATTCGGTTTCAAGTTGATTTTTTATAGGTAATAAATCCGTAGTTGTCACGCTAGTGAATATTTGGTCCTTTGAAAGGAATTTGATTGTAATTTTAGCCTTGAAACCGAACCCTGAGATGTGTTATATTGTTCGTACGAACCTATTCGCTATCATCACGTGTGTAGAAAACATGTTTGGTTCAACGCACGTGGTTGTTTTTCGCTTAGCAGGGCATCGAACGATGCATTAATTACCATTTTAATGGTCGATGAATTGTTACCGAAAAAGGTTCGTATTCATCGTACGATGATTGTTTGAGTAATTTGCAGCAAAAAATGAACCTTTTTATGGTAATTAGTCACTCCGGTGGGCGTGGAGTTAGAAAAAATAAACGTACGTTTCTAACTGGCATTTCTTATGTATTATTTCAAGGCAAGTAGGTACCTACCTATTTCTTCGCCTTCTCTACTCAACTCACCTATTTCTGTCTCAAATATACGATGTTTTATATGTTTTCAGGAATGAAACTGTACGAGTAATTTGAGTGAGGTGTGAGTAGGTTAGTGTGAGGCGGAACGAGCGTTTCAGGTTTTTTTTAAAATAGTAAATCAAAAATGTGTACGTTTTCGTACATGTATAGATTTTTCAATCATTCGTTTCTACGTATTTTCCCGAGCTAGGTATAATTGTAAAGTACTTACCTTTCGGTTATTTGCACGTAGGTGCATTTTGTGTTCATATCACAACTGTGATACCACCTGTGGAAAATAATGATTTCAATACAATTGAAACTTACCCATATCTATTCAGATAATAGTTACCAAGTTTATTTTTAAACTCTTATCACGTTGGTGATATTCTATTCGAAGCATTTCGTTAAATTTTTACTCATTTTTGAGTCTGTTAATTTTATCCCCTGTTACCATGTTTGCCCTTCCTATAATTTTGTTGATTCTTATGTAAGCTTTTACCTATTTGTTCGAACATAGTTCCTATTTATTTTGCCCTGGTAGGCATGGACAAATAATACGTACACGTATATCGCTGGACTAACCGTACAGTTTTATTCGTTGAGAAATTTTACATCTTAAAATTAAATACCGAGGTACAAGTTACCTATATAACAATTACCGGACGGGTTCTTACTTTTTCGAGTGTATAAAACTTCAAATTTTACGCAAAATCCGCGTAATTTAATCTTAATAGCTGCAGGAACTCGTCTATGATCGCCATTGGTCGATAGACCCTTGTCGTACGATCTCTTCGCCTCGCAATGATCAGCTGCGCACCTTCTTCATTAAAATGTTGGTGAAATTCGATAACGATTGCTGAGTTTCCGTGCGCGAAATCTGTAAGATTTTGAAAAATTAGCTCATTTAGCCGTTGGTCGAAGTCGTTGATATGGAGGAATCGTATTATATTCCGCTCATTGGCAGCGATTGTTACTACGATACGCGGGCGTCGTCGTACTGCGTGTCGAGGTCGCTGGAATTGTAAGAAGATCGATCGGAATGGTGGTCGCATTTCTGGCGGTCGAATGGCCGCAAGCGCCGGATCTAATCCGGGGAAAATCGGCTCCTGAGCCATTGTACGAACGTAGAAAGATTGCGTAGCAAAACACTCGTAGATTAACCGTACGGTAATATTATAAACGCGATCACTTTACATCAATTTACAGTACTCGATATACGCACGCTGCCTCCCTTATACGCTCGAAATATTATGCTTTGCGAGAACGCACTTAATCGAACTACTGGCACATGGGTTGATTTATCAAAATTTTGGTTTGATAATCGTACGAACGCACATTCGAATTTTGCTTAGCAAAATATTCTCCGATCTAGAGCGATGTGATATTTCACGATTGCGATATTCAAGAGAATCAATTTCACTTACCTGTTACAGTAGTTATTCTCTGGCTTTGTACGTGTGTCAATTTGTTCATTTATTGTACTTTAAGTAAAATAAAGAAGTCTATACGTGTGTACATTAATTATTTTATTCGAAACGAAAAATCGAAAGAAATCAGAAATCAGGTACATCTTGACTTAATACTAGGTGGTACGTACGTATCCTACTTAATCTAAACATCTTAAAACTTACATAAATTCCGCCGGGATAAAGCCGAAAGTATCGAGGAAGTCATCGACGACTGCTATGGGTATGCGTACCCGTGCCGTACGGCTTTCTCTGCGAATTACCAATAATCGATCACCATTCGCGAAGTAGAAATTGTGAATCTCCATGATGATTAGTTCTATTGGGTTATAGTCAAAATCGAACAATAAATCTTGATGGAGCAGCTCGCGGATCATGTTTCGGAGATCAATTCGGGAAAATCTTCTTGTGCAGGCTCGTCCTCTAGCTCGTACGTTAACGCTAATCGCATCCGGTATAATATGATCATGGACCATTCCGTTTAGTCGTATCCGAACGGTAACATACCCAAATCGTAGGTTCCAGGGTCGACGTCTGCGTAATGCGGGAGCCAGGTATGGAAATGGTCGATTGTTATCCATTGCGATCGTTGAAATTGCCAATAGCACTGTTTTTTTATCACCGTAAGGTACTTGTATAATTATACGTACGCACTTATCTTACATTAAACTATATTACCGCACATGTACTGGTTTCTCGCGAACTTATACTTCACCGCATCAGGCGCTAAATAATAAAAATAGCCACGTTAGCTCTGGTTACGCACAATTACGTCCTTTCGATACTGATCTACACAACATAATAGCCTTTCAATCGATAGATGACGCGTGATGTTTCCAAAACTGAACGGCTGATTCTCGCAAAATTTCCTGGAATTTTACGAGATCGGTACGAAAAGTAGCGAGAGGGTGCGGGTGAATACGAATGATAGAACGACGAGCGTCGCTGAATTGGCTAATTCTAATCTTTTTTGTTCGAACCCATCAACCAAAGCGCCAATTTTTTAATCTTCGATTTTGCTTTTTTACCTTTCTTATCACTTTTCTCCGTATCAGAGTTGTTTGGCGAATTATTTAATATGAATTCTAGTGAGTTTTCTTCGTCCGAAGACAATTCAGACGAGTCACTTTCGCTTTCGCTAACTGATACCGAACGGTCATCTTCGTATTCAGTTTTTGGATCTGGATCAGTACCGTAATACTTGCCGTAGAATTTTTGTTCATTATCAAGCATTTTAATTTGGTTTACCGTTTTGGCATTCTTTTTCAAAATTAACCGTTGTCCCATTCGAAGGGCGGTAGCTGCGAGACGTTCAGATCTTCGAGTTTTCTTTTCCTTTGGTTCTTCATTCGCAGCATCTTTCTCCTTGTCATCCGTGGTTAGATCTATGACAGGTACTTCGTTCGAAGTATTTTCCTTTTTCTTTTTCTTCTTTTTCTTCTTCTTCTTCACAGGTGTGTCCAATTCTTCGTATATTGGCTCTTCACTACTAGTGCCAGCTTTACTAGCTAGGTACTCCGAACGTTTCTTAGCTCGAACGGCTTGTCTTTGATCTCGCGCGATTTTTTCTAATTTTGACAAAATTACCTTCGTAGCATTCTTGGTATTTTCATCATTTTTGTCCGATCTCGGAACCTTGATTTTTTGAATTTTTTCGACCATTTCTAATTCATCCTCCTCCGATGATTCGTCGTTGTTGGTTTCAATTTTATGGTCATTCAAAAAATCAGAAATTTTCTTCTCTAACGTACGTTTATCTAGCCACGAACGTAGGCAGGGATCTTTTTCCATTTCTGAAATTTCAGCCTTTTTTAAAAACAACGTCAGTTGTCTAACGTTCGCAATGCGATTCACGTTTGAACCGTCGGTTGGTTCAAGTAGGTACGAGTTGGTACCTGCTCGTTTGAGAATCTTAAATGGACCAATACGCTTTTGGTACAATTTTTTCGCGGTTTGCTTGTCCGAACTAGACAATTTATGATTTGTGAGCAAAACCATATCTCCTTCCTTAAGCGTGTCTGGATCCTTGTGCTCCTTGTTGAACTTGTACTCCTCTTCGATCTTTTTTAATCGTCTTCTTTCCCGAATATAAGTTTCAATTATTTGACGGTCAGTCATTTTATCGATTTGGAATTTCGCCAGTTCAATCGTGTAGACAGCTTTTTTGGCCAAGTGATCCGCTATCACGTTCGTGTATTCGTATTTACGTGCGTAGACGTGGTGAAATTCAATGAAATCGAACGATTTTTTCAATTCCAAAATTTGCTCAAAAGGCTTCTTGTGGTGGACAGGTTTTTTCCTGGCGTTAAGCCACTTGTTTTTCAACCACACGTTAACCGTATGGTTCAGAGCCTTAATGACGTAATTCGAATCTGAAAAAAGCTTAACTTTTTTCACGTCATTAAATTTTAAAATTTCCAATGCTTGAATAATGGCTGATAATTCAGCAAAATTATTCGACAGTTGGAAATCTTCAGTAGGTGATATCCGATCGGATACATTTCTCAATGAATCTGGTGCAAAGCAGATTCCAATCCCTGCTACCGCGTCCGCGTCTCCATTCTTCGAACACGCGCCGTCGGCGGTTACGCGGGCGTATCCGTCTGGATCTAAAATTAAGTCGACCGTAGGGTCTAATTTCTTTGTGAAGCATTCCGATAAAGGAATTGAAGGAGCTTTAATTTTGCTCAAATTCTCTTTCAATTCGATTAATTTATGGGTAAAATCGAATTTCTTTCGTTTATGAGGCATTTTCGCGTTTATAGCATCTACCATGCCCCATGCCTCGTTCGGGGTGAATCCGAATGACGTAGGTGTATTGTTTATTTCAATTTGGATTTCTCCAATAAAGCCTTGCCATCCCGTATGGGGTTTATGAGGGTTATGAATTTTATTTAATTTCACCCTCAGCTTATCACCGATTACTCGCATCGTACGTTCGACCGAAGACGATTGCGGGTTGTAGGCATTGGTATGGGCTACCTTGATATCATTATGTTCAAGTAGCTTATACCACGATTCACTAATAAATTGAGTACCGTTGTCGGTAATTACTTTTTTGACGGTTACGTCACGACGTTCGATGTCCGCAAGGACGGTTTGCATTGCGTTGCAGACATCCTTTTGTCGCGTATGGCACATAGTTTGGATCCATGTTTTACCGGTAAAAATATCTTTTACCACCAGTAAAAATTTAGGATATCCTTCGATCGCAGGAATTGGTCCAAAAATGTCAACTGACAAAACATCGCCAATGGCGTACGCCTCTATTTGTCCGTATTCTAAGACCTTGTGGTTGGTGTAATTTTTATTTACTTTGCACACAATGCACGTATTACATATTTCGCGTATGTAGTGCATAGAGTTGGGATGATAATACATACGACGAAATATCATTTCCAACTTAGCTGGGCCCAAATGGCCATATGCATAATGCAGGTAGTCTACCGTATCGTAGAATAGGGTGTCTGGTAGGTAGGGTACCAGCGAGCCGTTATCTAGCCTTTTCATTAGCATAGGTTTCTTGATAGGTGTGAGGTCGTTGACCTCCTCATCATCCAAGTCCATTTCTTCCCCTGAATTTTCATATACGAGCGTATCTTTAATCGCGAATTTCTTAGCTTTACGCTTTTTTACCTCGATTTCTTTTTTGTCCGTTTCCGGATAATGCGTAGTTAAAATCTTCATGATCGCTTCACATTTTTCATCTCAGTTTTGGAACTTAGGAATATCGTTCAGACGATTATGAAGTATCGTGATATTTTCTTCAACAAATAACACTTCCAAAGGTGGTATTTCGGTCGAAAAATTCTTTAATTCCAATTCTGGCGCTTTTACACTGTACAAGTGCTTATTGGATTTATCCATAGTCCATTGTAGATCGAAACAATTGAACCAAGTAATCCAATGAGCAGCTTTACGATGTGTTTGCGCCATCTCTCTATACCTATTAGCGATCGCCAATAAATTTTTCCGAACGTGAATTTTTCGTCCAATGACCCACATTTGAACTTTCTTCAAAACTTGCACCAGTGTCATCATTTCACGATCGAAAAGCGTGAAATTCTTCTGATGTGTTTCGAAAAGTTTCGATACAAATAAGCAGATATGCTTCTCTTTCGATACCTTATCTATGTAGAATAACACAGCGTTCATTGCATCTTCGGATACGTACGTATCAAGATACAAATCACCATCTTGAGGCGGTGGTTTCAGTTTGAAATCTTTGCAATACTCAGCTTTCAATTGCGCAAAAGCTTTTTCTTGCTCCTTGCCCCATACGACCTTGTCTTCATTACCCTTGGTAAGGTCATAGATAGGTCGCAAAATTTGCATATAATTAGGAATAAAATTCCTATAAAGACCGGTTAGTCCTACCAGAGTGAGAATTTCTTTCACCGTTTTTAGTGCAAATTTCCCTTTCTTCGTGTGTTTTTCAACAAATTCCATAAATTTCTTTATTTTCTCACTCTGTTTGGCAACTTCATCTTTTGAAATAATGAAGCCCAAATGTTCCGCGTATTCGCGGAAAAATTGCGTCTTATTAGGGTTTAATTTTAAACCATTCTTTCGAATTGCTTCGAATACTTCTTTTAGGCGATCTAAAGTCTCTCTAAACGTAGCGCCAGACACTTTGACATCGTCAACAAACTTAGTCACTCCTTTCATGTCAGGAATCACCTGATTTATCATGTGAACGAACTCGCCACTTGATATTTTCAAACCGTACGGTAATCGACAAAACTCATAAACTTGTCCGCATACTTGGAATGCGGTGTATTGACGCGATGCCTCGTCGAGAACCAGCTGCCAGAAACCGGCAGTAAAATCGAGAGTGCAAAATAATTCATCACCTTTGTTTTCAAAGATGATCCATTCAGCCGGGTTCGGTTCTGTAAGCACTTGTTGTAGTTTTTTATTGAGTTCGTCGGCATCTAAACACAATCTAATGTCACCGTTCTTTTTTATTACCGGCGCCATCGTATTAATGTATTTTGACCGTGAGGGCCTTATTATACCTTCTCGCAACATTTTTGCGATCGTCTTTCTCAAGGCTTCCATGATCTTCTGTGAAGGACGGAATTTTTCACCTCTCCAAGGACCCAGTTTTGGGTCAATGTCAAACTTGAAGTTGACTCTTTCGCCAACATAGCGACCTGGCGAGTTGCTGAAAATGTCACAGTAGCCTTCAACTTCTTTATAGGCATCGTCTGCCTCTTTCGCGGTAATTTTACCCTTGAGAACGAGGTTGTTTAAGTCATTCTTCATATTCTTTTTATAGAGCTGTTGAGCCTTGAATTGCTCATCGAATAGCTCTTGGTCGAGGTATCCCGATTTTCTGTGTAAGTTGTGCACCATTTCGTGCATGTATTGTGGTTCAACTTCACAATGGTAGACGGACAAGGCGTCCCTATATTCGTCCTCACGTAGGTAAGGTATTTTGAACGGTTGTCCATTTCGTGGTTTACATAAAGCATAATCGTGCCCCTCTTCTAGCTGAGGTAAAATACCTAAGTATCTCATGGCCACACGGCCCATTATGCACGATTTGGCGGGAGTATCCAAGATGTAAAATGGTGAGTAAATCATCTGAGTACCTACTCTCATACAAATTTCCACGATATGAGTCATTGTTTTGACTAATTTATCATCAGCCATTCTTAATAGTACCGGACGGCGTAATTGGATATACTTAATCCATTGAGGGTGTTGTCGAGTAATATACTCGACGACAGGCTTCGAAATTACATTGGGCAGAGCCCCTGAGTCCAATTGCAGCGCCATCGGTTTTAATCCAATCATAACCGGGATTACACACGCTGGATCGACCGTTTGGTGATCAATAAATTGATCACGAGTCATAGATTGTATCTCATCTTCGTTCGAAGCAGGGTGTGCATACTCGATTGCATCAATCGCATTGACTTTCAATTTAGGTGTTTTATCCACTTCCGGGTTCTCGTCATCAGAATTGGCATCTTCCATAATCACCTGGTTATCACCTTTGCCAAAAATCTGTTTTGGCGGTTTTGGTGAAAGAATGGTCAATTCTTCAAAGTTCACCGGTTTGGATAAGTGGCCAGCCTTAGCTGGCGGATCATATACAATTTTTGCAAAAATTGCATCGCCGTTTGGCGTTATTTTTCGACGTAAATAAACACCCGTATTTGGACAGCAATCAATTTTCATAGACAACGCTTGGATTAATTTCTTCATCATCGAGTTGTTTATGTAAATTTTCTCGTCCATAGGGTTTTTATTTCGGTCGATATTCGATTCGAATAATGTTTTCAGACGTCCTAATGCAGCTTCCCGCGGCAGGGCCTCTCTATCACGTTTGTAATCAAGTACAGATGTTTCCCATTTATCGAGAGCGTGCACAACCATCTGAAACACGTGCGTGTACATCGACATGTCTGGGTAATATCGATTGTACGCTTTTGAATAAAAGAATTTATTCTGTAATGGTATTACATTATTTCTTTGATCGATCGCAGGTCGATCAAATTCATCGCCATTTTCCGTATGGATCTTTTCTAATTTTAGATATGCGTACGCCATCTGGCGCCAAAATGTGATACGTTTGTCGTCTGTTAGTTTTACTAAAATATTTCTATACGCAATGTACCTACTTAAGCTTACTGGTTTGTCACCTTTTTTACGAGGTTTTACCAGCGGCATCATTAAAAATATATGCTGGACTTTTTTAACGTCCAATAGCAAATTAATAATGCTGTTAATTTGCTTCTCTACGACCTCGTAAGGTTTCCTTGAAAAATTCAATTCTCGTTGTCCTAGCGACAATACTACCTTGGCATTAGGTGTAAAAGTCACCTTTTGAAGGCTCGCATAGAGCTCTTCTAGGCCTATTTGATCACGTACGTAATCTGGTAATTTTTCAATTTGGTCAACATCACCTCGTTTGAGATGATGGACCAAACCATCTCCGATCCACACATACTCGTAAAACATATCATTAGGGATCTCTATGTGGCTAGGTTTATCCCTCTCTTCCCCTAGCTCTGTCGGTTTCCCGAAGTCGCCGTGGTGGCTGCTGGTTGAGTCGTCGTAGACGCTGTATTCGTGGTGCTCGTTAGAATACTAGTAGCCGTAGGAGTAGGCGGGACGTGCGGGCTGTTTACGTTCGTGGCCACGTGCGTGGCGGTAGGTGCTGGATGCATAAGCGTGGCGTATTGAACTTGCATCGAATTGTCAACGGTTTGTTGCTGTTGCGGTAATTCGGTAATTGTCGCTTGGTGCATCTGTTGATTTAAACATGCATCATACCAATCATTGTATTGTTTTTGTATTTCATCATACAATGGTTGGTGTTCATCGCTATAATAAAAATCATCATCGTCATTATATTGGGGTTGAAGGGGTACTTGTGTACCAGTTACCATTCTTGGTATTCCGTTCGGGTCTATCATCATAAACTTAGCTGGCATTATTGGCAATGGAGCATTCTGTGCTGTGGGTGGGGGCATTGGAATTGCTGCATTGGCGTTCGCATTATTTTGCGCGGGTGGTGTGTAATACACATTTTGGTTGTGATTTGCATTCCGATTGTTTCCTCGTTTAAATATGTGCCTGGGTATCCACCCCTGTGGATTATCTTGGCCTCTAATTAATGGGGGATACCGGAATGCATTCGGGCGTACCGGCGGTACTGTTGGAGCTGCAAATAGTGGATGTTGCATTAATGGGGGTGGATTGGGTGGGAGCGGTCCCATCGGTCCCATTTGGATCGTTGGGGGTGCGTGGGGGGGCCATACACCACTCATAATCATTTGTTGTTGCAACGTCCATTGGGGGGTTGGTTTGGATTGCACGTTCGGCATAATCCTCACCTTCTTATGTTTCGCAAAATCGATATTGATTTCACTCAACGCACGTAGCTTTTCGATAAATTGCTCTATCGTTTGGCCTTTCTTTTCAACTCGCATCTGGTACGCACCAGGAAGTTTATGCGCGATCGTATCGATTATGTAGGACGTACTACGGTGGTCAGAATGGCTTAGCGCGATAGTAAATCGAATCAATTGCCCAATTACGTCTTGTAGGCTGTTTGCACAATCAAAATTGTCGCACGCTCGTTCGAGCATATCTTGGGCACGTTCATTCCAATAGAATCTCAAAAAACTCTCCTTTGTACGTTCGTACGTATCATCTGGCGATAACGTCGTCATCCAGGTCTCGCGATCATTCGTAGCTACTACTGTAGTAAACACGTGCGCTTTATGCGCATCAGGAGCATTCGTAGCGTTTGTAAAATGCTCAAACTTTTGAATAAAATCGTGTGGAAATAAACGATTTTGTTCCGTGAAAACTATATTAGATGCTTTTAATAACATCACGTCGATCTTATTAGGTTGGCGGTTCCCGCCACCTCCTCCTCCGCTCGGAGCGTTATTAACACGTTGTTCGAGGGTATTGACCTTTTTGGCAAGGTGTTCGGTAGTAGCATTTGCATCCTGCAATACCTCTGCATGTTCCTCAAGCTTGTGATCCAGTTCTTGTATGTCATCAAATAATTGATGCATCTCATCATTTGTATCACTTATAAGTTTATTGGTGGTTTCCTGGAACCTGTCATTTTTCTTGACGTATGCCGCAGATGCTTTGTTGATTTTATCAACCTCTTTCTGGTTCGCTTTGGCTATATCATTGGCCTTTCCAGCCATTGACAATGCACGATTTGCCGCATTGCTCGCCTGTTGTGACGAAACGTCAATTTCATTGATCCTATTTTGCATCTCTTTTTGCTTTTTAAATACCTTTTTAAAACGACCATCGACATAGTTCCAGGTATACGTAAGTCTTTCAGCAACCACATCGAACGATAAATCGCCGGGCGGCATTGTGGGAGGGTTAATTACCTCACCGTCACTCGCGGTAAGGTCATGACTTTCGTCGCCAAAATCGTTCATCTCGTGTAGTGGACCTAAGTTGTTTAATGATGGATTTCGCGACGATTTTTTACTACCTACGTTGCTTGGTTTGCGACCTTGCAAATCTCTCTCGTTTAGGCTTCGTCTGTTAGGCCTATTTCTTAGTCTGTCTTTAAGTTCCGACATACGAGCGATATATTGGAACGGGTATTAAAACAAATAAAATTACTAGCTCGTAAAACAGTAGGCGTTGACAGACAGCAGAAATGCGTGAATGAGTCACACACGCACCGCAGATATAGTTGTTCTGTCTGGGACAAGTTTCGCGCCTCGGACGTTGTACAGAGGTTCCCCTCTGAGATCAAGCGTGACGAGGTCAACTAAGTATGTAGACGCGTTCGCGCCTTTTTTCACACCTAATTGCACACGTTTACAAATGTACAAATACCTACACAGGTATTTGTTATCCGAAAGCAGAAGCGAAGCACAAATTAATTAACTTTAAACAGATTACAGTAGCTAACTGTATATTAGGCGCGTTTTTCCGTAAGGAAAATCAAGCTCACTTTGCATGCAATAAAGATTTGCGTTGAGGCGCCAATGATAAAATAATATTGTGTCGTAGGTACCTACTAAATATACGTTCGTATATTCGATACCTACTGACTAATTACCTACTCGAATAAGCAGGTAATCGGATACGGAGAATGCACTGGAGTAATCGTAATAAAGCTAATTACTTACCTCGGCTAGGGCTTTTTGTACACTACCGAACACAATACAATATCATACGCAAAGTTCGTGTAAACGAATGTATTTGTCAATAAAGACAACTTAAAACCGACTCGGAGCACTTCAAAGGGTTCAACACAACGATTATTCGGGGGGAATTACAAATTACGTTAACACTACTAAATTAATACTAAATTATAAAATATACAAAAACACTTTAAACCTAGGGCCGGAGCTCTAAAGAATTAAGGACATATTATCTTGGCAACTCGCTTGCTTCACGAAAACGAACTACGAGTTGGTCCAGTTGCCAAAGAAGCTGGAAGGCTCATTTGACACCTTGACCACTCATTGTTACCAACCACATCACCGAACGGTGCTGGAAGGGTTAAATTACCTGTTTATACACATACGTGTTACCATTAAGGCATATCCGTCTAACAAAGTACATATTTTAATTTAAATTTTCAAAAAAAAAATATGAAAATTTTTGAGTTTATTGGAGAATTTTTTGATCGAGTTGAATTTCAAATTATGCTATTTTTACCCCTTTTTTTGGGGCAAGGCAGAAATCTATGCAGAGGAACAAAAATAATTTCATCTCCCTTCTTTTAAGCAGTAGGTACAAAATTTCTAAAATATACGACCCCCCCACTCCTTCTACGTAGTCCACGAATTTACCCAAAATCTTCAAATTTAGAGTCACAATTTTTTTTACAAATATCTCATGTTAATACTACGAGTATGTGAGAAAATAACACTTTGTACCTCATTTTTTCACAAGAAGTGACGACTTTTTACTCCGTATTAGTTTTTTTTTTGGTTCAAATTTCTATTTTAATGAATTTTTGAAGAAACTATGGTTTTAAAATTTTAAAAAATTCAGATTTTCATCAAGGTTTTCGATGTTCCTGTAGGGTCACGGGTGGTTAGTTGTCAATAATTGTTAGTTGTCAAATTGCGTTTTTAAAAGGATACATGAACGCCATCTCCACGAAACCTTCATATTAACTTCATGCTATACTTACTAATGTTCCAACATGCAAAATTGGCTACATAGCTTTTTATTTGGGGATACAGTTTTGAAAAAAGCGATTTTACAGGTGCGAAGTTACACATGTTAAATTGTAACTTTTCGTTTTTAAACATCAAAAATATGTCAAAAGTAAATAAATTATACATCAATTTAAAGGAAATTTTATCACGGATTCAGTAATCACAAGTTCAATTACAAAAAATTTTGAAATGAAAAAAATTTTTTGGTACAAAGATGAAAAACGAGAAGTTGTTAGTTGTCAAAAAAGGGAATATTGTTAGTTGTCAATGAGATAGTTTACCAAAATATGCATCAAAGTGGGAAAATATTTTTAGAAAATTACCTATTGCATTATTGAATCATTTTTTTTCTGCCTTTCATTCTATAAAACGAATAAAAAGTTGCATTGATCGATTTACCTACGCAAAAAAAAATTCAAAGAATGTACCAGTCAATTTTTAAGTCGTTTATGGATATTTTTTCAAGTTTTTGGGTTTATCTAAAAGTGTAGTCCTTCTCACGTGTTATCTTTTTGAAAATTTTCGAAAATTGAATTGTAAGTTTTTTTTAAATCAATAGTGAATGCGTGTTTGACAACTTACAACAGGGGTGGTTGTTAGTTGTCACAAAAAAGTATCTCACTAAATCCACCATTAACTATTCATCACATGAACCAAAATTCAATTTTAAAAAAAGAAAACATGCGCAAAAAATCAAGCTTTCAAATGAGCCCAAAACCGCAAAAAAATATTCATAAATGGCTTCAGAAACTTCAAAAAACTTTTTTTTTTGACAACTAACCACCCGTGACCCTACATATTTTTTTTTAGAAAATTCCTCGTTGTTAAAATTTTTTTCTGCTGAAAATGCTTCAAAAGATTAATAGATTTACCTTGAAAGTTGACTAAATTTCAAGTATCAAAAATTTTGTGAATGAAAAAAATGAATCTTTTTTTAAAAAATGCAATTGCTTAGAATTCCTTCAATTTAGAGATGAACTATGTGTTTTGTAAAATAACGTTTTTGTTTGCCATCTCAGAAAATTAGACAAGAAACTGCGACTAGAATGTCAAATTTTGTCAATTTGGGGACCAATTCCTTCAATTTCTGGAATAGGCAGGTTATGAAGTGCAGGTTATTCCTCTGACGATGACGACGACGCGACAACGTGAGTTATCTAAATTGGCGAAGTTTCATTCAAATCGTCGTGTGACTGTATATCCTGATCGTTCCCCTGTGATAAAATTTCCCGTGTTTTTTTGTTTTTTTATTTTCTAAATTACACTAATACCTAATTAATGATGTTAAAATTTTTTTTCAAAATTTTGGATTTGTTGTCTGTAGATTTTTCAATTTCGAAGTAAGACCATTTCGGTTGAAGAACTTTTTAGTTTTTTGTTCGTTTTCAAAAATTATGCTGTAGGGTTCATGTTTGAAATTTTCATTCTGAGTGTTTTGAAACAGTATAGCCTCTTCAATAATTAACAAACAGACAATTTCAAGAAAACCTAGTGAAAAAAATGTGTTACCTTTTCGAGTACTTACCTTGGACAAAGTTTCGTCCTAATCGGCGACCATAACTTCTGGATCGTTTAACGTTCGTTCATTAGCATCCAGTAAGTAGTAAAATTCTATTTTTAAAAACTTTCCTTTCTCGTTCAATTATTCAAATGAAAAATAAGGTATACGTTTCGTGGTTCCTTCCTAGTTCCCTTCTTCGAAACACTTCCTCAAACTCGCTATATTATAAAAGCACAACTTTACGAACCCTCTTTTCTATTTCCTTTCCTTAAAGTTGACTATTATTTACGATCGTTTTAATATCGTAATCAAATCGAACCCTTCATGTATTTGTATACCTACTCAATTCTTAAAACTTCCCATACATGACATTCGATTCGCGTGCACAATCGATTACCTTACCCTACCCTTTGTCATCAAGCCTCCAGGTACCCTTATCCATATCCAATATTCATTCCCTTCAAGTACTCGTTCATCGTTGATTTTCATTTTGTCTCTATACGTACTCGTATAAGGTATGGGCATAGGCTGATATATAAATAATGCAGATTCTAGCTGCTCGCTCTCGGTGGTGATTTTTCACGAAATTCCCACATACCTACGTATAATACTCGTAATATATGTAATGTACCTTCACAGTTCATAGTTCGTACGCACAGCAGACACGCGGAAAAACATTACGTAGGTACCTAGACCTAGCTAACGCGTAAGCTCTGAATACACATGTTCATTCGGTTCAACACTAACGTCATAAAAACACGGCTTCTTTATTTTATTATGAATCATCGTCGTCGACAAACGTACGAGTAACAATATAGAACATACAACAAACTGCATTATTATGCTACGTAAACGCACAATACTCGTACATAAGTAAGTACATTACGCTTACACGCGGTTTTTCAAAAGTACAAGAACACGTAAATACGCGAGTAATTACGCACAACACGATACGATACGATACAGGGGATTACATTATTAATAATAATGAAAATAATATATACCTATAGTCGAACTCGAAGGTTGTCGCCTG
Source organism: Planococcus citri (assembly GCF_950023065.1). NCBI lineage: Eukaryota > Metazoa > Arthropoda > Insecta > Hemiptera > Pseudococcidae > Planococcus > Planococcus citri. The sequence goes on along the minus strand of NC_088679.1, from coordinate 10,676,821 downwards.
ACGACATCGATGAAAACCGTAATAATCGCGTACGCAATTTACCACCTCCTGTTCTTAACGTCGATTCGAATAAGGAAAAAGGGCATTATTTTTATCGTACATATTAACGTAACATAACTATTCTTATAAACGTATAATATTTATATCTTATGTAAATGTAAATACTTACTCGTATCTTATAGCTTATCGTACATGAAATAATATCAAAATAATACATTTTAACGAAGCATTTAGACTCGATCCAAACCCTAAAAAAAAAACAAAATCGGAGAAAAGAGATGTTTTGCAGGGAAAATAGACCTACGAACGAGCTCTTGCTAAAAAATGCAATTTCCTCCAGCACTGGAGTCGCTTATTTTCGAGATTCGGGCCCAAATGGGGCCAATTTTGAGTATAGGGAAGTGAGGAGAAATTGCATTTTTCAGCGAGAGCTCGTTCGTAAGCCTTTGATTTACAGAATTGGTTTGTTTTGAGGGTTAGAATGTTGCAGTCTAATTAAAATAAAATGAATAAAAAAAAGAGAGAAAAAAAGAAAATGCTTAAAAATGAATAAAACAAAACTATATGAAAATAAATTTGGAAAAAATGAAAGTTGCTTCGAAATAACACACTGAGACCGATACTCGCGTAGGCATATTTGGTACAAATTCCTCCTTTGCTTTTTCATTCTACGAAAATGGAATACGTCTTCCCATCGCAACTTTGTTGTTACCTGTAACATGAAAAAAAAAGAAGTTTTTGTATAGGTAGGTAATGTGCGAGTCGATGACAGTATATGATCTAAATTGATCTACGTCAGTAGAAATACGAGTATGTCTTTATATCTGTACATGTGTTGCACGATGCATGTACCTTGTGTCAAAGAATTATTTGTGAATTGAAAAATTAACGCGAATGTTGAGGCTTTTACGCGCGTAGGTTAATGTTTGACTCGAAATAACACGTTAACGAACAGCTGTGTTCGTAGAAAAAAAAAATATTCCTATGACGAAGTTTTCAATTTACACGATATCGTATAGGTAATTCGCGTTATGTGCGTAAATTTTTGATTCCGTGTCGAAAATGAAATGCTGTATTCGGGAAACATTCGATTCGTGTTTACCTGGCTTTGACGTAAATGTCCGAAAAAATAATTTACTGGGTGGTTCTGAAGGAATGATGACGTACGTAACACTGTGTATAGGACTAGTAAGAATTATTATGTGTGGTGTGTAGGAATAATATCTAATGAGGTGGAATTTGTCGAAACGAGGAAGGGAGGAGGAGTGGAGTCTATTAAGCAGTCGTTGTTGGTTTTCAGCATTTGAATATACTTTTTGGATGTATGAAACCTTAAGTATGAATGATGGAAAAAAACTATTGTTTTTTGCTTAAAATCTGTTAATAAAATGTTTACAGGTTTAGCGAAGTATATTGAACTTATGTTTTTTTTTTCGAAGTTTAATGAAAGAGCGAATAACGTTAATTTGTGTAGAATGAGGAATAATTGTATGGTAAACGGCTAATGAGATGGAATTCTCAGTCGAGGGTGAAAATTGCCAATTGAAGGGTGGCCCTGGATGGAAAAGGTAGATAATTTTGTGAAGAACCAAGCCCTTTAGACAACCCTGTATTGAATGATGTGACCTTCAAACGAAAAAATTTATACTTACAAAATTTTGAGTAGGTATGATTTATTATTATGAATATCTAGGGAAAAACATTACTAGTATAAGTATACAAAAAATAGAGACAGACTGAGAGACGAATTTTGAAAATCAGGCACATGTCTATCTGTATTTTACAACATTTCTTTGTCTATATAATTACTGAAAACATTTCAAGGTTGATATTTAATTAATGAAAATTACTTCCTCCGGAACAAATTGTCAAGCAGGTGAGACAAGCCCAAATCATAGCTGTGTATTTTTCAATTAAATAAAGAGACAGATCGAAACGATCGACCTGTACTGTGAACTTGTGGAAGGTGGAATGAATTTTATGATAGGAAATTTTTCATCAAATTTTATAGTAGGCCTATTTCGAAACACGATTTAGGAAATTTGGAATTTTCATATAAAATTTATCGTTTTTTCTGAAAGATGGAAAAATGTCCTAAAAAATAGGTATTGCATATTTTGTATGGCCCTTTCAAGAAAAACTGAAAAAGACATTCTCCAATTATTTGGATTCCAATTTTTAAAAATGTTGAAAAAAATTGCATCATTTTTAATAGATGTAGGAAATCTTTGCACTGTCAAAGTTGATTGAACCCGGTGGTTCATTGAAAGAGCATCGTCATACCGCACTCTGAGTAAAATTTCGAGTTTCTGAGGTTTATTTTTGACGAATTTTTTAAAATGGTTAAAGTAGTTTTTTTTAAAATGGCGAGAATCTCTAAGTTGAGATTTCGAAAACCGATACTCAAAATGAGGTCAATCAATTGAGGAAGAGAGGGGGGGGTCAATTTTCGAATTTCAAACTGTTTTTACGATTTTTATCTCACGATTTACCATTACCTATTAGGAAAAATCAAGGTACGAATATGTGACAACAATTTTTTTTTTCAATTCTCAAAAAATCGAAAAATTGGATTTGGAACACTCGAAATTTGGTATGGAGGTTTGGGCTGAACTGCTCTTTTAATTTTAACCTAGAGTCTGTGAAATGTGTAATTTTGGAAGTACATTCATATATGTAATTTTAATAAATTAGAACGTTTTGAAATTTTCGGAAATTTGATTTATAAGTTCTTAAATTGTGATTCTTGAGAAGGGAAAATGATTCGAGTCTGATCAGGTCTGAACTGATTTAATTTAATCAAAACTCTGATCTGATGAAATCTAATTGGTTCCAGGGAATGTCCGGATGTGATCTTATCTTATCTGATCTATTTATACCGGGCCCTTCTCTATTGGGTCAGGTAGATCTAATCCGATCTAAGCTTATTATTAATGTCGTTTGAAACCCAATTTAATCAAGAGTCGGTAAAATCGACCCTAACAAATCAGTTTTTTTCGATTTTTAATGGCTGGATTTTTTTACAATCGATTTTATTTTGATGAAAAATTGTCTGAATTATTTCAATTTTTCGAACCCATTGCTCAAAATTTTTTGACAAAGCTAAAGTGGGTGCCTAAAAATGTATAATTTTAGCAAAATGGGTGTAAAATTCTGTCCAAAAAATTTGTAAAAATTGAAAAAATTAACGAAATGAACACCATGAATGATGGTTTTAATATTTTGAAATTTGTAGAATTCATAAACTTTGATTTTTCATGAAAAACTTACCAAAAAATTTGCAAAAATGAAAAAACGAAATGATCACCATAAATGGTGATGGATATCAGTAATCACCTCCCCTTCGGACCTTGAACGTGCTAAATTATACAGAGATTGAAATGATTTTGTTAGAATTCAAAAGGTTGCTCAACGAGAAAAAATCTTCATAGTTTCTAAATTTGTTTTGTTGTAGTTTTTTTTTGGAAAATTAAAAATACTGCCGAAAGAATAATGTGAAATGGGCCTAATTATATCGAGAAAAAAAACGAAGTAAAAAATACAAATGTAGGGTTGATTCAAAAGCTAGCTCTGTCAATTTAAAATTCATTCTGAGAATTGATTTTTTCAAAAACTCTGGGGAGACAGAAAAAGGCAAAATGGAAGTATCCGAAATACTAAACTATAGGTATCTTGGTTGTTGATATTTTAATTACCTACTTCAAAATTTTGGAAGAAGGGTTAAAAAATTCGGTTTTTGGGTCACATCGTCTCTCTATGGGACCAAATCGGTTCAAATTTTGGATTTTTGGTTAAAATACAATTTACAGTAGGAAAAAAAATCCAAAATTTTAGCACCTCCCCTCCTCTAAATTATGGGTCTCTAAAAAATCAAAATCGAACCTTCGCTGTACCTTTAGGGGAGCTGACAGAAAATTCAAATTGGAAAATTTTTCAGCACAGGCATTCTAGATGCTTCATCTTTTTGACTTCAGGGTGTCCAACACTCCTATTTATCCTATTTATCCTACAAAAGTCCTTTTTTTTGCCTATGACACCTTTTTGTCCTTTTAGTGTCCTTTTTTTCAACAATTTTATCCAAAAGTCCTCTTTTTTCAAAATGACTTTTTCAAATTTTCAATTTTTCCCCTTTTTCCCCGGAATTTTGAACTTGTGGAAAACGGCTCATTTGTCGACTTTTTTTAGAACTTGAATCACACCTTTTTGTGAGCTTCTGCCCTCGCGTTCGCTCGGGCTATTTGCTCTTTCTTTTTCCAAATAAGTGACTTATTGTTCAAATTCAATAAAGTGTTCAAAGTTTGAATCAGAAAAATAAACTCCTCCCTTACACATTTTTCTTTACTTCTCAGCAAAACATGAAATTTTGAAAACTTTTAGCCTTGCTTCACTCGGGTTTGTTTGCTTTTCTTTTTCAAGTTTGAATTTCTTCTTTTTTTTTTTTTTTTTTTGAATTATTGAGGTGTTGAATCATCATTTGAAGAGTGATATTCCAAAACTCGCTTTGTCCATTTTTATCAAAGTGCGTTTTTCAGCAGTACCTGGTAGATGAAGTAGTAACTCACATTCCTACATCATCAACCTACCAAAATAAGGTGTTAAACTCACCTAAATAGCCAATTCACTAAAAATGTTTAAAAAAATAATCTTCCAAAACGCGCTTTATCCATTTTTATTGGAATTTTTTTCAGCAGTATTTAGTGGATGAAGTGTATACCTACACTCCTACTTCATAAATCCACCCAAATAAAGTGCTAAACTCGCCTAAAAAGCCAATTTACCCGTTTAAAGGAAAACGGTTTTTCCTCTTTCCTGAAAAGTTGTGAAAATGGACAAAGCGAGTTTTGGAATATCACTCTTCATTTAAATTTCAAGATTTTGTAGCAAAATATAGGTAACTTATTTACACAAAAAAACATCATTTTCATACCTCTCAAAATACTGATTTTCTAAAGCTTTTGCCCTCGCTTCGCTCGGGCCCATTAGCTTTTCTTTTTCCGGTTTTAAATTTTCAAAAAAAAAATCATAATTCAAATTTTATAATTTTGAAGCCAAACATAAATAAGTAATTCATCACACAAACAAACTTTGTTTTTGTACCTCTCGAAATGCCGATTTTCGAGAGCTTTTGCCCTCGCTTCGCTCGGACCCATTTATTTTAATTTTTTAATTTTGAATATCATTCGAATACCATCGTTTTTATGCCTCTCGGAGTATTAATTTCCGAAAACTTTTGCCATCACATTGCTCGTGGCCTCGTGCACGTTTGCTTTCCTTTTTTCATTTTCAATTTTTCAACAAACAAAATCATCATTAGGTATTCGAATTTCAAAATTTCGAAGCAAAATAATATACTTAGTATGTAACTCATCATTATAAACACCCCCCCCCCCCAAAAAAAAAGCACACAAGATGACATAATTTTTCTTATGTGTATTACCCAAAATACCTTCTAATTTTTGAGAGCTTTCGCCCTCGCTTCGCCAGAGCCAGTTTGTTTCTCTTTTCCTTAATTAATAAATTCCGAACTTGAAGCAGAAATCTCGCCTACTCCCTCCCCCTTCTCTCCTTCCCATTAAAAAATCCCAAGTGTTCAAAAACTGCCCAGTTAAAAGTCCTGCTAAAATACCTTTGGCTAAAAACTTAAATGAAAATTTTGAACCTCCCACCTTGAAAAAAGTGTTGACCCCCCCCCCCAACCTCAAAAAATTCCATAAGTGCTCGAAAAATGACCTGCTGAAAGTCCTACTAGAAGTCCTTTTTTTTCATTTTGAAATTTTGTTAGACACCCTGGACTTTTTTTCAACACTTTTTGATCACATTTCACCAGATCTGAATTTAACTAGTCGAGGCATCAGTGGCATCACAATTTTCATTTTTTTTCGCAGCGTTGTAAATTTTGAGTGGGGTTTCCGCTTCATAGTAAGTAAACTCTTAGTCTGCAATTTTTCGGGAATAATTTTGTCAAACATTTTTTTGTTGGAAATTGGGGTGAAATGACCGCGAGCAGAGGGCATTTCGCAAAATTTCAACTTTTTGCATAAAGAATCAGTTTTTTAATTTCTAAAGCAAGTTTTCTGTGTATTTCAGCTTTTGAAAATTATCATTGAGGTTTTTCATTTTCCACTTGAAAATTTGACTAAAGAAATGATTCAAAATTAACATACCTATATGTAAATCACTTGAAAAAAATGGTGAAAATTGGGATAATTTTGCTCGTTCAATCTACATAAATCCAGCAAAGTAAAGTTTTTTCGATTAAATGGAACCGTACAAAGACTTCCAAGAGTGAAAACACGTTCTGTTTTTCGAAAAATGTTGAAAATTGCAATGGAAGCGACAAAATACTAGGTACTTTGAGAAAAAAATTCACAAAGAATTGAATTTTTGATAGCTCGTAATCGAAGGTGGGGATGTGAAAGTGATTATTTAAACATCGATTTTTAAGGTCACAAAAATGCAAAAAATTTGGTCATACGAGCTTTTACTAGAATGCCAAATTTCAGGCTATTCGATCAAAATTCAGTCAAAAATAAAAAATCATAATTTTATTGTCAATTTTCCGCAAAATTCTAATTGAATATTTTCTCAAATAAAATGAAATTTATCCAAGGTAAATTTGAAGTTGAAATTTAGGAGTAATTTTTCTTGAAATTTCGCCAACTCGTATCCATTCTCCATTCATAAAACAACCCAAGTAAATAAAAGTTTCAAATTGAAAATTTTTCAATACTACGCAGTGATGGGTACGTATACGTTTCACAGCTTCGTTCATGAACTACACTCGAACTCATCAAATTAAATCGAACGTAGTTAGTTTGTCGAATTGGTGCGAAACAAAATTGTGAATTTGATAAAATTTAACCCTTCGTCCTCGAGAAGACATAGATAGATACCTGCCAGTCTAAAGAAACCGCAACGTTACCGATATTGTAAAACTTTGGACGACGACACATTTTCGAAACATCCGGTACAAATCGTAGGTAGGAAACTTTTCCGTTCGAAATGGTTCATTTACGCGTACGAACGCAGAAGAGTGAAGCGGCGAGGGGGTGGGTTTCTTTTGAAAACGCGTAGGCTCTCGAAGAGGTGTCCTGTCCCTTTTATGGTGTCAAATACACGAATTTAAACCCAGACGACGACGACGTTGCATCTTATTATGAATATTTTCGTCATGTGGTCAAATTTGACACTTGAAATGGCTGTTTTGACGTTATTTTTCCCTTCCCTCTTTTGGACGGAGCAGGAAAGCGAAGCTCGATTTGTGTATACGCGATGAACTGACGTACCTACTATACGTGTCCGAGTGCGAAAATAAAAGCGTCGTAGGTTTCAGTTTTAATTTACGTCCAAAAAAGTTGCGAACACGAGCACGTGTGAAAAGACTCGACTCGAACGATGAATAGGAATTTTTTGCTACCCTTACAGACGACGAGTCGACGATGGCGTTAATCAAACATTTGCGACGAAAACAGATGTTTCGTTTAGTTTATGCCTAACAAAAAGTTATTAAATTTTGAAAAAAAATTCTTTAATTTAAAAAATAAAAAAATAGCTGATATGGTAGTGTCGTCATCGTTGTGTGTATTCCATCAAGGGTTTATGGTATTCATTTCCTTTTGAATCTGTCACGCGTTTGGCGCGAATTTCGAGCTTTTTTTCCTTCCGTTTGGTAAGTCTCTCCTTTTTTTTTTACGGTATCGTCAAGTGATGTGTGCTGAATCGACACTGTTCGAGGATTTACTGGAAAAATAACGAGGAATTGGAGAAAAGTGCTCATTTTGTGCTCTGAAGTATTATTTTCTTCATTTATGCGGATCGAGATGGTTGAATATAATGTTGCATTGCATCGCAAGTGTCGAAAATCGAGTCGAGAAATTCCTTTTCGTCATTCTGGACTGTAATAGTTTTATTTCGGCGCATGTGCGATGAAAAAAAATACATTTTCTGCATTTTAGAAAACCCATTTCACGACTTGGATCATTTTTCCGAGTAAATAAAATCGCCATATTTCATTTCACCCCCCTCCCCCCACTTGCAGGCTTTCTCAAAGATAATTTTCTAACCTGACTCGAAAAATTCGACGCATTTGAAAGAAACGAATTGCGAAGGTACGACTAAAAAAATCATGTTCGCTAAATTGTAGTTGTTTAGGTCTATTAGCTCCCTTTCACGAGTCTAGATTCGAAAATGATCTGCGAATTCGACGTTGAAAAATTGACGATATTTAGACCTTTAATAGGCCATCTCGATGGCGATGACGACAGCGACGAAAATTTGTAAGTATATTTTGTCTATTGACAAGAAAAATTAAATCGAAAAATAACCATCCTGTTTCTTCATCGAATCGTAATATGTATCATTCAAAAAAAAAAATATAGGTATATTAAGCCAAGTATTTACGATGTTTATTTGATACTTTGTGTTTTGCAAATTTTTCATCCGAAAAAAAAAACTTTAATAAAAAACAAAAAGCAGCACGTACTAAACCATCATCAGAAAAGCTGCATTCGAGATGAGAGACGGGGGGGGGGGGTGAAAATATAAAGAACATGGTTCGCTTCCAAAATTATGTTTGAAAAAATTATGCGTCGATGTTGTTTTGGCTGTAATGAAGAAAAGAACGCTCTCCTCGTACCTTTCGCTTGCTACCATAACCTCACCTCGTCATGTCTGAAAAATTGTTTTTTTATTTTGCCTCGCTCGCGCGGAAACGATTTGTGATATTTGAGCGAACGTAAATACGATGGCAATTTTTTTGGCTGATGAACAAGGAAGCGAACCATCGTTCTGTATATTTTCACCTCCCCGTCTACTCGTATCTCGAATGCAGATTTTCTGATGATGATGGTGCGTGCTGCTTTTTCGCGAATGAAAAGTTTGCAAAACACCAAGTGTCAAATAAACATTATTTCGCGTTTTTTTTTTTTTTTTATTGAAAAATAATGGGAATTATGTCGTAAATATTTGGCTAAACGTACGTATTATTTTTTGAATGATATTACGATTCGTGGAAAAAAAGGATGGGTATTTTTTGTTGATTTGATTTTTTTTTTTATCAATAGAAAAATATTTTCTGGATTTGGGGTCATAGATGTGTTATATGGTGCTAGATTTTGATCAAATATCAGCTTAATTTCTACGGATTAAAATGCTGTCTGGATGAATGTTGGTGCATATTTTTTAGAGCATGACTTTTAATGGTGTGAAATGGAACAATCAGACCTGTTTTGGACTCGGTGGGACTGTTAAATGTATTCAATTTTTAGGTTTTCGCTCATATTTTGAAAGAGACAGATTCATTTGAAAAACATCCTGAATTTGGAAAATTGGATTACACGTATGATTGTAAATGTAAACCCACATTGGGCTAAATGAACAAATTTTATCTCCTCAACTCAAAAAAATTTCCCCAAGAACGAGGAAAACAAAGATCTTTACGCAAGCTTTTCTGAGTTGAATCACGAGTGAAAAAAATCTATGTTTTTCAGAGACGAAAATTCAATTCAAATATTTTTTTCGAAAATTGCTGCCACAGAAAACAAAGTTTAAAAGTGAAATTTTTTGAAAATTAAACTTGAAATTTTAGAAAAAAAAATTATTTTTGGGGAAAAAGAGAAATGAAAAAGTAGGTACCACGAATACTAGGTAGGTACATTAAATGAATGAACGAATGAGCGAATGAACGAACGAATGATAGAGTGCCAAATTGGCCTAATTTTTTCATCTCAAGCTCGTATGTACTATCAGTTGAAATAGGTAAAAATTCTAAAATTTTATTCAAATCCTCCAAATTATTTCAGGGTGCCTAACGGTCATGAAAGTCATGAAAACGTCATGAATTTTGCTCGAAACACACTTGAAATTTTTTTTGAAAGTCCATGGAGAAAAAAATCAAAAATTTGTTCAAAAAATCATAAAAATGGAAAAAACTAAAATAGGTACTTACTTGCCTACAAATGTTGAAAAAAAAATTCATGCGGTAAAAATGTGAAAAACACGTTGTGAAAAAGTCATGTTTTTTTACCTGGCAGTTTTGTTAGACACCCTGTATTTGAAAAAAATCGATTTTCAGTGTCCAAATTGCTAGCATAAAAATTTACTCTTGTCTCGAAAGTTGAATTTTTGAAAATAATTTGAAATTTTTTCCTTTTGATTGGCCTTTTGCCTGAACCTAAGTTCGAAAACTGGAATTAGGAATTGATAATATTTTTGAAATTCATGACTAATTTAAAAATAGTGGAAGTACTCAGAATTGGAAAATGATAATTTCACTGCAGATTTACTTAGCGAAAGGAGAGGGATTTTTTTCAAATTGCAGTCGATTTTTAGCGATCGAACTTTGAGAGTTCGAGAGTCTATACCCTATTTATCTATTCCTCTATAAACCGTAATACTTATTTAGGTTATAGAATTGTAAAAAATTATTCGAAATTTATCTTTTGAAATTTCGGTTTATTCAGGTAATTATTTTATTCAAAATCAAAAATGGAATCCAACAGCTCTGCTAATCCTGCAATCGTGTTCCTGTCCTGTGTTTTGCTTGTGTGTCCCAACTTCTTGTTTATGTCTCAACTTTTACGAGTATCAAAAAGTTACATTTTTGTTTCTTTTTTCCGATTGCGAAATCCTCAATTTGCCAACTTCTTGGAACTCTCCATTGTTGCAAATGAAAAATTATTATCTACTTTCTGAAATTTTCAAACAAATTTGTACAATGTACACCCTCGATTCGTTTTTGCAGTGGCTGGCGTGTTCTCTATTTTTCATGAGTCATTTTCAAAGAATTACGTTACGAGACATTTTTTGAGAGATAAAATATTTAGGAAAAGTAGGTATGTACCTACGATTGAAAAGTTTTTCAAAATAAAAAATTAGAACAGTAGAGGTATTTTTGATGTCCCCCCTCCCACACGCCCTCATTGTCAGTTGAAAATCTGATGACGTATTGAAAAAGCAGAATTAATTTACCTGCGAAATTTTGATCCTCCACCTTGAAAGATCATGAAGTATTTGAAGAATATCCTGCCAAAAGTCCTGCCAAAATATTGCTTTTTTATTTTGAAGTTGTGTTCGATATCTTGCAAAAGTTGAGGGAACTTCTCACTTCTCAGTCCTATTTTTTCATTATTGGAGCGTAAAGAGACCCATATTTCGAGCATCCAATCAAAAAATCGAGGATTCCACGATTAATTAAATTTCCCAATTACACCGAAGATTTGGTAAAATGAAAATGAAGAAATCAATGTACCTACAGATAATTTACTCCAGGAAACGTCACTGTTTCGTAATCACATTTCAACTAAGATCATTTTTTGAGGCATAATTTTTATGCCAATGCTTTGAATAGATTTTTATATGGAAATCGAGAGAAAGTGTGTTTTTTTAGCCCAAAAATTTTCAAATAAAAAAAAATACCCTAAAATTTCGAGGTACGTATTCGATGGATTGAGCTGCTACTTACAAAATCTTCCTTCTAGGTCATTTTCTAACTATACCTTCGCGTTTGGAGAGCAACTTCAGAAAATTTGTATTTTATGAGTTCCAATAAATTCTTCAAAAAAAAAAAAAATAAATTTCGAGGTACGTATTCGATTGACGATTGATCGAGCTGCTACTTCCAAAATCTTCCTTTTAGGTCATTTTCTAACTATACCTTCGCGTTTTGAGAGCCATTTCAGAAAATTTGTATTTTACAAGTTCTAATTCTTCAAAAAAAAAAAACATCTTTTGGCATAAACCATTTTAGGTGCTCAATCACATTTTTCGTCATTTTACGCGACGTTTTTATACAATTTCGGTCTCTAATTGAATGCTTTTTGAAGCTCTGGTATCAAAATTAGTCATAGAAATTTAATTTCACCTCCTTGAAAAATGTGACCAAGAAAGATGTTTCTTAAAGCACGAATTCTTGATCAATCTGTCCATATTTGGTGTGTTTCGGAAAATTTAAACCTCTGTAAGACCCTGATAATTTTTCAATCGGGTAGCTGGAATTTTTTTATAAGCTACCTTACGAGTTTCTATGGTTTACTGAAAAAATGAGCAAAATTGATAATCATAAGTGACTGATAAGCTCCCTTGACAGTTGGAAAAAATCACCATTTACTTCTTAATCGTGAAAAAATTCCATTAGAATGCTTTAGCTGTGATTTTCATCCATTTGAAACTTCTTACTTAGTGGAATTTTCTCATCTTAGCACACTGTCAAAAAAATATCTACAAAAAAATCCCAAAATTTTTTATGTACTTTCCATTGTTGATTTTTTTTGTGACGATTACTAATAGGTAGGGCTAGGATTTTTATGATAATGCTTTTTTTTTGTAGCAACACCCTATACGGCATAAATATATTTTCTTTGCGTTTCATTCCATTCTGAGGCGAATGGTGAAAGTTGATATAGTGCTTTTTTTGCTTTTTTTGGGTGTAAATGCTTTTAAATGCTTATTTTGGGCCAAAAAGGCAGAAATTTTGCTTTTTTGGGGCTTTTTTTCGTTGTTAGCGCTTTTTTTTGGTAAAAAATTGGTAAAATTGAAGAAATTAGTTCCCAAAATACAAAAATTTATCAACTTTTGCACATTTTTGAAAAAAGATCAGTTTAAAAAAACAAGGGAGAAAAAACTGAAAAATAAAAGATTCACTTTTCATTTTTCAATTTCTATTTTATTTTTTTTTCTAATTTTTAGTTTGAGTTTTTTCCTTTTTTTTTTCATTTTCTTCTTTTCGTTCATTTTGGTTCATGTTGTACATATACGCGTATTTAAGGGAGGTATCTTGCTGGGTTTGAAAAAACCTTCATTTTGATATGTAACATGGTCGGATTTGATAGCGCTTTTTTTGCTTTTTTCTTACATTTTTAATGCTTTTTTATAGCGCTTAAAACGTGTTTGATAACGCTTAAAAATCCTAGCCCTACTAATTGGTAATTTTTTTGAGAAAATGATGATTTGCGGGCATTTTTAGAGCACGAATTTCGGTCAGTAAACAGGCAATAGAAGAAGGAAATACCTACGTAATATTTTTATTTTGTTAAACAATATTTTTTAAAGTTATGAATTATGATTTTTTGGCATTTTCTCAATTTTGTTTCGTAACTTCTATTTTTTTTTCTTGATTAATTAGCTACTGAAAAAATTGAAATTCTAATGAGCTTGATAATTTCTTTTTAGATTTTCTCGGTTCATTACAAATTGTTTCCTGCTAAATACACAAGTAGGTACCTAGATAATTCTCGTAATTTAGAGCAATTTTTTTGGCAAAATGATACCGAATTTTTGAATGTAAAAAATTGGACAATAGTTTGGTCGTTTCTGTTAATTTTTTCCCCATAAATCAAGCACTGTTGGTTTATTTTTATTTAAAGCTGATTTAAATCATCGCTGTTTCCAAAACTGTCCCTCTGTGAGATAATTTTGGGTAGATGATTTTTTTTTCCAGTCCGGGCCATAAACCAATTTGAAGCCAGTTTGCTCAACAAAGTCTGTATTTATTCCGAAAAAAGTTTGGAAATTTCCTAGTTTTGATTTAAATTATTTAATTAATATATTTTCTTCCTGATTCTGTGTTGAGGTCTTAAAATCGAAAATTCGAGTGCTAAAGGAGCTTAATTGAATCTGATGATTTTTTTTGAATTACTCGTAAAATTCAATTTTTCATCAAAAATTTAGGGCACTTTTTTCACTGCGTATTCATTGATTTCTAATAACTCGATCGAAAAAAAAAATTGGCGGTTAAAATATCCAAAACTCCGGCGTGTGTCCCTCCCTCCCCCTCAACTTCACACGAAAAACCTACAAATGAACAAAAAAAAATTGACAGCAATAATTACCTCGAAAAATTCACCCATTTATGGGCGGTCTCATCATCTCAGTGCTTATATCTGCGAACTCTACGACAGGAACTTCTAATAACGGGCTAGACGATCCGGACGATGCGGACGGCGGCCTATCCGAACTCCTGGAAGAATGGAACCTCTCGTTCAACTCATCGTCGGCCGATCGAACCGGAGTAAAGGTGATGATCGGTTTGGCTGGTACTTTTTCGTGTCTACCTGCACCACTGAGATGGCATTCCTTCATATCTTTGGTGATCTCGGAGATCTCGTTATTATCGCACGAATTCTCGGACGAGAAACTGCTCTCGGAAGCGTAAGTGTCGATGTCGTCTTCCGTCTCCATGGATTTATCATCGGCTGCGTATAATCCTTTTCTTAAATTAATCCTTTGTTTACGTTTCAACTTAATGGCTTCGTTTTCGTTATCGCATAGTAATTTATTCAATTTTAGGAATTGGTTTTCGTGCAGGTGGTTATACGTGTTACGTAGGTAGGCCATCGAGGTGACGTCTTGGTTTGTGATTTGCGCTGAGTCCGGATCTTCTTTATCGTTACACGATCGTAAATCGTAGTCGATTTGATCGTCTCGGTCGTTGAGTTCGTTTTGAGATTCGGGATCAAAATTAGTCATAGCGTTCGGATAGGTGATCTTACTCAAAGGTAGAATCGATCTGGCCGAGGGTAGAAGTCGTTCGGGGGATGATCGTAGGCGAAGTTTTTTACTCGGTGGTGGTTTCTTCTTTTCTGTTATCGAAGCTCTGTAAACGCCGCCGCTGGAAGGCTTCACCGATAGTTTATTTTTACGAATACGAATCCTAGGCGGTTGCGATAATAATCTGTCGGAATTTGGTACGAAAGTCGATTCGAAATGTAATGCGGATTTCGACGAAGATGACGATTGACCTGGATCGATTTTCGATTCGCGATCTAGACGATTTTTCAAATTTATCTTGTTACCGATTATTTGCAAATTGGTTTTAGTAGCAATTTTTCGCGAGTTTTTTTTCCTCTTCGGTTTTTTTTAAATTCGCGAAATTTCCAACTCTAGTAAATTTTTACTCGACGCATTACGCACTTCACGAAAAAAAAAACACCGGTACCGGGATCGAGTTCGCGAATACGAGTGCTATGAGCATTCTGCGTCAAAGCTCGACTCAATCTGACTAACTGGTAGCTCGTCGTCGATTCGCGACACAGAATTGTACGAGTCGGTATTTACGTTCGAATTCAGTGTTACCATCGTCGTTTACAATTATCCGGCTAGTTTATAGCTCCGAAAGTTGACAGCTGGTGTGTGGCGTATATGCAGAATGTAGACGTATGTGAACTCTTTCTTACGTCAAGTGCTCGTCAAAACAATTTAATTAAGTTTTTACGACTCGTACAGCTCATTAACATTTTTCCTTTTTTTCACTCCTCTCTCGTTTCCTCCTTTACTGTATCGGCTTTCGTCAACGGTGTAATTATTTTTCAAAATTTTATATGTAATACTTACTAATTACTAAAAAGCGTTGACGTGTTTATGGTTTAGATTTCAGAGGTGTGTAGGTTACATGTGTAGTATGTAGTAGTAGTGCTTTTTTCCCCTTTCTTGGTTTTCGAACGAAAATTATCGTGTCTGGAGCAATGATTACGACGTGCAAGTTTTTAAAAAGTTAATGAGATGTCGTGTGAAAGACGAAGGAGACATGTCGAGGGAGTAGGAGGAGGGACGAGGTCGATCGAAAAATGTAATATTTAGTCGTGAATCGTATCGAGTTGTGTTGGGGCAGACGATAAGCTGCGGGGTCGACTTGAAAATTGAATTTTGATGACAAAATGATGATCGAAATTAGGTACATTGCGATGAATGTATATTTAAGAGAAATTTGTGAGATGCGAGAGGGACGAAGGGGGAAATAAGAGTATTACTTTTGACTGAGAATTTGTTTTCCATCGATCTGAAAAGTGTCTTCATGTGACGTAATGAAATCCATCAATTTTTTCACGCTATATTGATGAGTTAGCATGGAAATGAGGCTTTTCCTAATCAATTTACGCGATAATCGAAAATTGGCTGCAAATCATTGAACTACCCTATGTCAAAAATTACTTGAAAACCGTACAAAAAAAGGGGGAACGATTTGATAGAATTGTGCAAAGTGGTACAAAATGACGAAATTTAAAATTTTTGAAATACCTATTCGTGAAAGTCGTTTTGAAAAAAAATGTAAAATTTGGTAAAATACATATCAAAATAAGGAAACAAAATTGCTGAAGATATTGTTGAAAATCGTAGATGTAATGGATGAAATATTGTTGTAATTTTGTGAAATAATGAGGAAAAAATTTAATAAACTGAAAATTCATTGAAAATGGTGAAAAATTGATAAAAATATTGTTATTTTATGAAGTTTTGAGATGACAAAATAATGTTTCAAATTACAAATATTACAAAATTATTAAAAATGGTAGCGTTTAGTTGCAAATTGAAACAAAGTCAAAAAATATGACATACTTACTTACCGTCAGGCGGGGTCGCTTTGATAAAAAAAAATGTTTTCTGTTCTCGGCGTAGAAAGATGTTTTCGAAAAAATTGCACCACTCAGTGTGTAAAGTACGTCAAAACGCACCAAATGACCTTTTTGTTTTTTTTTTTGTTTTTTTGTTTTGTGCCTCAAAATTGCCCTCAAAGGCCGTATCAAAGTCACCCACAAGATCGGATCACTTTGATAGGGGTACTTTTTTTTTCAAAAAATGATTTCTCACCACCTTTAGACCTACCATACAAAATTTCATCAACTTTGGCCGAGAGGAAGTCGTCATATTATTGAAAAAGTGATAAAAGCCCCTGTATTTCCTCAATTTTTTATAAAATTCATTTTTTTAACAAAATTTTTAGATAGGTATTCAATAAAATACCTTTGCAACCTATGAAAATGGGATGAAATTTCACCCTGAATCCGAAAATGGCATTGATTTTCACTTTAGTCTCAAAACCTAAATTTTTAGCCTCAAAAATGAAAAATCAATAACATCCCACTGGAGAACAATGGGCCAAGGATCGGAGGCACCTCAACCTAGAAACTTGAAATTTTCGGTGAAAGTTCCCAAGGAGTGTACCTTTACAATAAGCTATCAGCCAATGTTCTATCACTTACCTGAATATATTAGAACATCAACTTAAGTTGAGTAGTTGAAAATTTCAGAAATGTAGCGTTTTTAGAAAATGTGATGAAAAATGCGGTAAAAAATATTTATTTACAAAATTATCACTGGTATTGTATGAATTCAACATCAGAGTAACCACTTCGCTTGGGAAAAAAATGTAATTCGACGTTTTACTCGCTCCACAGATCAAAACATGCAGAAAAATAAGCACTATCAAAGTCACCTCGCGAAATCAAAGCGACCCCACCTGACGGTACTTATTGAACTGGTGTAAAATTATGTAAAAATTGATTGAAAAGCCGAAATTGGCGCCCCATGTTGGGCGCCAATGATAAAATAATAATGTGTCATCAGCCTAGACTATACGTACGTATCTCTGACTGACTTTGTATTACTGCGTGTACTACTTATATACCTGCATATGCTAAGTACTTACCCCGGCTAGGATTTAACACACACAATACACTCAATAAATTGTCATAGACCAAATTGTGAATAAAGAATGTTTATTGTCAAATACTGACACAATTACACTTAAATTGACTCGGAGTTTGGATGGAATAACGAAGTATTAATTGGGGGGATTTATGTTAAACTCTAATTGAGGAGCTGAGAATCAAAACTCACATTTGCCAAAAAAAAAAACTGTTTTATGGCAGATTTGGATATACCGTTTTACACTCTATAATGTGACATATTCGGTTTTTTTGGATCAAAGTCATTTTGGTGTGAAATTCACTTTCAAAACCAAGGGTTAGAATCAAAACTCACATTTGCCATTAGTTTTGTTTGCAAAATTCCATAGGGAAAAGTTTGATAACAAGCTGAATTTTGATACACGGGGGTTTTTTGATACGCTGAATACGAATTTGGGGTGTCCAGGTGAATCCGGTGTACGCTTCCCCCTTTTTTGTGGACCTTAAGCCCCCAAATTTGTTTTTTTGCGTTTAAGTCCGAAAATATGCAAATTTATGCAAAATTTATGTTTTTTGGGTCGCAGAATACGAATTTGACAATATTTTTTTGTAGGGGTGGGGGATGAGGGGGTGAGGGGGGTGAGAAATTCAAAATTTGACTATAATGATGTGTGATATGTCGAAATGTATGTTTTTGAGGGTGTAGATCACGAATTTGACAATATTTTTTTCGTAGGGGTCAATGGTGGGGGCTGAGGGGTGAAAATGGTTAAAAATTCAAAATTTGACTATAATGATGTGTGATATGTCGAAATGTATGTTTTTGAGGTTGTAGATCGCGAATTTGACAATATTTTTTTCGTAATGGTTGATGGTGGGGGATGAAGGGGGTGAAAAATTCAAAATTTGATCATAATGATGTGTGATATGCCGAAATGTATGTTTTTGAGGGTGTAGATCACGAATTTGACAATATTTTTTTCGTAGGGGTGAATTGTGGGGGATGAAGGGGGTGAAAACGGTGAACAATTCAAAATTTGACAATAATGATGTGTGATATGTCGAAATGTACCAAGTATAAATAATTCAACTGAAAGTGAGTAATTTTCATCAATTTACTCGATTTTAGTTGTTATAAAGTCATTATAGAGGTTTAATTTACGTTAAAACTCCGTGTTTTACCTACTCTGCTACATAAATAGGAATAGAACAAATTTTTGCACGTAGATGCACGGGAAATCCCAGGAGCTAGTACTAAAGATAGTGTATTTCAAGATGTCACTTGCCATTTTTGCCCCCGAATGCCCCGGCGACCACAACAGTCAATTATAGTGAAAAATCATGTTGAATTTTGTTTAAATGTTCCAAATTTTTTCTTCCAGGGACTTTGACGGCTCTCCAATAGAAAATTCTTCATCCCCCACCCTTCACCTTTTCTACACCTTCAAAAACATACATTTTGACATATCACACATCATTATGGTCAAATTTTGAATTTTTCACCCCCTGCATCCCCCACCATTAACCCCTACAAAAAAAATATTGTCAAATTCGTGATCTACAACCTCGAAAACATACATTTCGACATATCACACATCATTATGGTCAAATTTTGAATTTTTCACCCCCTTCATCCCCCACCATCAACCCTTACGAAAAAAATATTGTCAAATTCGCGATCTACAACCTCGAAAACATACATTTCGACATATCACACATCATTATAGTCAAATTTTGAATTTTTAACCATTTTCACCCCTCAGCCCCCACCATTGACCCCTACGAAAAAAATATTGTCAAATTTGTGATCTACACCCTCAAAAACATACATTTCGACATATCACACATCATTATAGTCAAATTTTGAATTTCTCGCCCCCCTCACCCCCTCATCCCCCACCCCTACAAAAAAAATATTGTCAGATTCGTATTCTGCGACCCAAAAAACATAAATTTTGCATAAATTTGCATATTTTCGGACTTGAACGCAAAAAAACAAATTTGGGGGCTTAAGGTCCACAAAAAAGGGGGAAGCGTACACCGGATTCACCTGGACACTCCAAATTCGTGTTCAGCGTATCAAAAAACCCTCAAGTACCAAAATTCAGCTTGTTATCAAACTTTTCCCTATCGTCGTAATTAAAACAGTGAAAAAAAAATTTGATCGCAAATCTTGGAGTCAAAACTCACATTTGCCATTCTTTGTCTGGATATTAAAGCAGAAGGGAGCTAGGTGAAAATCAGCCAACACACGGAATCGTGTGCTAGTAGCGCTATCTAATGATTCATTTTGGTATTATAAGTTTTTTCAACTGGCAACACTACTAACTCAGTTTTTCGCGTTTTTCTCAAAATCGTTTATGGTGGCAAATGTGAGTTTTGATTCTCAGCTCCTCAATTGAACAATAAATTAATACTATACAAAAACTTTTAAGCTGTGGGCCAGAGCTCATGTTGTTTAAGGACACATTAACTTGGAAGCACAAAGACTTGCGAAAACGAACTACGAGTTGGTCCAGTTGCCAAAGAAGCTGGAAGGCTTATTTGGCACCTTGACCACGTCATTGTTACCAAACACATCACCAAACGGTGCTGGAAGGGTTAAATTACCTATTTACATAATTAGTGTTGTTACCATTAAGGCATATCTGTCTAACAGCGAGAAACATTGATCAGACTTTGAATGTCAAACAAAGGGCTTATTTTGGATTTTCGCAGTTTTCAAATTATAAAGATTCCCCTCTCCCCCTCCCTAATCAAGAGTAACTGTTTTAGAATTATTCAAAAGTGACCTTGTAACCTCTCGAAATAAGACTTAATTTTCAGGATTTTGGAATGTCAAAAAAAAGAGCTTATTGTGGATTTTCGCAGTTTTCAAATTAACCCCCCCCCCCATCAAGAGTAAAAATTGACTGTTGTAAAATTATTCAAAAGTGACCGTGCCACCTCTCGAATTTTCTGGATTTTGGAAAATGCTCGAAAACCATGACCCAATTTTGAGTTCAAAACTCTTCAAAAATGCTCTACAAATAGGTACGTATTTTAGTGATAATGTTCGAAGTTTCCAAAAGATTACAATCCATTTTGATAAATCACATGACACTTTCAAAAATTTCATATAAAGTAAAAAATGACCCAATTTTGAGCTCAAAATCCTTCAAAAGAGCTCAAAAAAAAGTTTCAACAGAAATGTTGATTTTCTGGCGACGTTTTAATCCATTCACAGATAGCTCAAATGGCTCATTTTCAAAAATCTCGAAAACCATGGCCAAATTTTGGGTTTAAAACTCTTCAAAAATGAAAATGCTCAACCAATATTTCAATGAAAATGTTCGAATTTTCCGAAAAATTAAAATCCATTTCGATAAATCATCAAAACGTGTTGAAATTTTGCTAGAAATTCAATTATTGTGACGAAAATATTTTTTTAGCATGCCTGGAATTGGATCATGATTTTCGGTTTTTTCAAAAAAGAAGTCGTGTGACCAATCAAAATGTGTTAAAATTTTGCTAGAAATTCGAATATTTCGACGAAAATATTTGTTGAGAATTTTTGAAGAATTTTGAGCATGCCTGGAATTGGATTATGATTTTCGAGTTTTTTAAAAAAGAAGACACGCGACTAATCGAAATGGGTTAACATTTTGACAGAAAATCAAAATTTTCTATCGAAAATTTTTTGAACGCTTTTGAAGAATTTTGAGTTCAAAATTGGTTTATGATTTTCAGGATTTTTGAAAAAGGGTACCATGCAACTTATCAAACCAGCATAAAATTTCAGCAGAAAATCGAAAGTCTCATTCAAAAGTTTTTTGATTAATTTTGAAGAATTTTGAGCTCAAAATTTAGCTCACGATTTTCGCGGTTTTTGAAGAAGGTATTATGCAGTATATATTGAAATGGGATAAAATACTTTTTTTGAGCTATTTTGAAGAACTTTTAGCTCAAAATTGGGTGATTATTACTTAATGCAATTTTTGAATGGATTGTAGCTAATTTTTCGGAAAATTCAAACATTTCCACTGAAATATTTGTTGGGCATTTTTGAACAGTTTTGAACCCAATATTTAGTCATAGTTTTCGAAGTTTTTGAAAAAAAAAGCCATTTGAGCTATATAAAAATGGATTAAAATGTCGCAAGAAAATCATGATTTCTGTTACTTTTTTTGAGCTCTTTTGAGGGATTTTAAGCTCAAAATTGGGTCATTATTTATGACGTTTTTGAAAAACTGTCTTTGTGACTTATTGAAATGGATGGTAATTTTTCGGAAAATTCGAACATTTCCTCTGAAATATTTGTTGAGTGTTTTTGAAGCGTTTTGAACACAAAATTTGGTCGTTGGTTTCGAGGTTTTTAAAAAAAGAGCCATTTGAGCCTATCTAAAGTAGATTAAAATCTCGCCAAAAAATCAAAATTTCTATTAAAACTTTTTTTGAGCTCAAAATTGGGTCATTTTTCATTTTATATGAAATTTTTGAAAAAGTGGCATGTGATTTATCAAAATGGATTTCAATTTTTCAGAAAATTCAAACATCCTCACTAAAATATTTGTTGAGCATTTTTGAATAGTTTTGAACCCAAAATTTGATCA
Source organism: Planococcus citri (assembly GCF_950023065.1). NCBI lineage: Eukaryota > Metazoa > Arthropoda > Insecta > Hemiptera > Pseudococcidae > Planococcus > Planococcus citri. The sequence goes on along the minus strand of NC_088679.1, from coordinate 10,654,830 downwards.
TGGTTTTCGAGTTTGAGCCTATCTAAATGGATGAAAATGTCGACAGAAAATCAAAATTTCTGTTCAAACTTTTTTTAAGCTCTTTTGAAGGAGTAAGGAGTTTTAGCTCAAAATGGGGTCATTATTTTCGGAATTTTTGAAAAAGTGCCTTGTAACCTGCCAAAATGGGAGTTGAAATAATACGATCAAATTCTGTTTCAAGAAAATTCTTGGGAAATTCGGTTGTGTTTTTGTCTTTTTAAGGGCCACCAAAGTTACTAATACTTTTCATGCTTTTTGGACAACTTCGAAGAAAATTTTTTTGAATTTTTTCTATGTATTTTTTAGAGTTGAAACTTTTTATAGTTGGCTACATTACTGATGAAAATGCCTGTTCAGTGAAAGGACACCCTGTATAATGTTTCTGAAAATGAATACCCACTCGATAAAAATTTTCACGATATATCGTGCCCCAATCCATTAATTAATGGGTGATCATAATTTTGAATAATTTTGAATTTTGTCAAACTCGTATTGTTATTCAAAACTTATATTTATTTGAAACAAACCATCATCGGTTGATTTCCATTTACAAAATTCACCAACGCAAAAAAAACAAAAAGTCAATTTAAACCGTTGAAAAGGTCATTTTCTAATTAATAGGTTCTTAAAACCTTGTAGACCTTTCAATACCCGTCTCAAATAGTTTTTATTTTTAAATATAATACTAAAACCACTCTTCGGCTATCGTACTTTTCGAGCATTTATTTTATTATTGATTTTGACTCGGTAGAGTGGGTCTGGACTGGATATACTAGGTGGGTAGCAAAGTACTACCTTAGTTACTGTTTATGACAAAATGATATTATTTTTAATATATTTGAAACATTTTTTTTTCCATCGTTCCGTTTCTACTGAAAAGGTAATCGTCTGATGTCAGGCACATGTCAGCCAATGTACTCGTATATTGAGTGAATTTTTCTTATTCGAGATAAAACGAAGAACAAAAGGGAGAAAATGAAAATAATAAAAGTTTCCAAGTCGGGGTTGCTTTCAGCACCATTGAAAGCAATCATACGTGAGCTTTTTATAGTGATAACTCAGAAATAATGTTAAATAAAACGGAAATAATTTAAATTACGATTTTCACGCTGTGTTTGAAGTTGAACCGTAGAGGCAGAAATCAAGCTCGAGGAAATTTTTGTGACCTCAAAAAGTTGAAAACTTTGCGAATTAGAGTCGACTTTGACGTCACTTTGGAATAATAATAATGTGTATGATTTCTTGGAAGTATGTAGTGCATGAAGTGTTCCTTATATGTACATGTAATACCAGCCTATGTGGTGGAAAAAATTTGAATAAAGGATAGGGTATTATATTAAGAAAATTGTAGAGAGAAAACATTTCTGAATTATGAACTTATTTTAGATACTCGATGAACGGTAGTGAAACCCGTAAAAGTTTCAAATACAGGAATAATAAATCTTTGTTCTTTTTGAAAAAAGGATACTATTTTAAGACGTTTCGTCATTTTGCAGCAATAAATTTTATACTTGAAATGGATTCGTGTTTTCGATTTCTTTATATTATGTACTCACTTCATTGTGTGTATCTTTTGAGAGAAGATGGAAAGAGACAGAAACACGTACGAGTATTTCATTTATAATCCATTAAAAAACGAGGTACGAAGGAGGCAAGGAAATGCTTTTTCAAAATGACATCTTTTTTACTTGGAAAAAGAAAAAAAGAAATTTTATTTAGTTCGAGTCAATTTAATGGTATCTGCTTCAAATTTCTTCCTTTTTTTGTAGTCTGACATCAAAATTTGGGTGTACATAATTGAAGAACATCTTTTTTTTTTTTTTTTTTTTTTTTGCAAGGACATTAATGTCACTTATTTTTTTTAATTTAAGGTTGCAAGAATTCAATTAGTTTAATCCGAAAGGGAAGATTTTTTTGTTAGTACCTACTACCTAGTACCTACCTTACCTACAAATTTTTTCTCGGGGGCTCATGCCGAGGAATTGAGCTTCTACTCGGTTACTTTTTCAGAAAATGTTGGTCTTACCCTGATATAAATATGTAGTCGAAGTCTCATGCTCTCTGCCAAAAACACCAGCAGGTTTCTACTTTTGCCAAAATTGCCAAAAAATGTTGTTTCTTGCCAAAAATTGCTAAAAATTATCATTTGTTTGCAAAAAATTTCAAATGTATCAGTCTTACATTTTTTGCTAAAAATTGCCAAAAACGTTGCTTTTTTGCTAAAATTGTTCGAGTTTTGCTTACCTATATTATCCAAAAAAGTGAGTTTTTTTTTACTGAAAAGTTGCTAAAAAGCATCATCACTGTTTTGCCAGAAATTTCCAAAAAAGTGTTGATTTTTAGCAAAAATCAACCCAAAATTCTTGGATTTTTACGAAATTGCATTAAAAAAACTTGTACTTATACCTATTTTAACCAAAAATTTCCAAAAAGCCCAACTTTTTTGATTTTTGCCAAAAATTGTTGAAAAATTTAACTTTTTTTGCAAAAAATCCTAGAAAGTGTCAATTTTTGCAAAAATTGCTTAAAAGTCTCGTTTTTCTGTCAAAAATTACCCAAAAAGCTGAGCCTTTCGCTAAATTATCAACATTTCATTTTTTTCCCTCTTCAAATGTCCAACTTTTTTCCATAAAATGGGTTTCTAAAAGTCTCACTATGTTGCCAGAAGTTGTACAAAAGTCTCGTTTTGTTGTTGACAAAAATTACCGAAAACGTTGCTTTTTTGCTAAAATCATCCAAGTCTTGCTTTTCGCTTATCATTTTTTCTAAAAAAAAAGTGGCTTTGTGCCAAAAAGTTTCAAAAAAGCATCATCACTAAGTTTGCCAGTAATTTCCAAAAAGTATTGCTTTTTGTCAAAAATGAACAAAACTTCTCGATTTTTACGGAATTGCTAAAAAAAATTTTGCTCTTTACTTGAAAATGCCAAAACTTATCGTTAAGCCTCACTTTTTTGGTAAAAGTTGCTAAAAAGTTTCTTTTTTTGCGTAAAATTAGAGCTACCTAGAAACTGTTGCTTTTTGCTAAAAATTCCAAAAAGTCCAAATTTTTTCCAAAAATGGGTTAAAAGTCGCGCTTTTTAGCAACAAAGTTCAATAAAGTTGTCTTTGGTTAGAAATAACAAAATCTCACTTTTAAGGCAAGAAATTGCCAAATATCCTCGCAATCTATGTCAAAAATGACCCAAAAGGTCCTTATTATAATGAAATAATTGCGAAATAGTCTCACTTTTTCGACAAAAATTAGGAAAAATAATCATTTTTTTGCCAGCTATTGCCAAAAAAATATTTTTTTTGTACTTTTTTTAAATGAAATTTTTTTGGTTTTTTGTGATTTTTTTCTGTATAAAAATGAGAAACTTCATGGAAAAGGGGCCTTGATCAATTTTTTTTCACTGATTTTTACAAGTTCAAATGGACTTGAAAATTTTTTTTACAAGCAAGCATTTTCCAATTTGTTTTTTTTTTTCATGAAACACTGAATATGGTAAAATTAATAAAAAAAAAATTTCTAATACATTCAAAATAAATTGTATGTAAAAGAAAAAAAAACAAAAAAAATGACCAAGTTCTCTTTTCCATGGAACCCCTCAAATGTTTTTCTAATGTCTTGAAACTTTCTTGGTTACATCTTGATTACGTTTTTTTCAACTTGTTTGGCTACAGAAGTTGCTTTTTTTCGAAAAAAATAAAGAGTACGAGCCTTGGGGACCATTTTTTCGAAAAAGTTGGGTTGGGGCTGGAGCGAAAGCCCCACCTTTGAGGATCAATATCTCCTTTCCTGGGCAGCCTTCGGAGCTCAAAATTTTTCTGATTTACTTTCAACTCAAACCGAAGGTCTCAACTAAATTTTGTCAAAATACTTTTTCAATAAAGCCTCCTCTTTAAGGACTCAAATCTCTTTTCCAGAACAACATTCAGAGCTAAAAATTTTCTGATTGAATTTCAACTCAAGATAAAAGTTTCCTCTAAAATTTGGTCAGAATCCGCAGATATTTTTTTTTTTCGCGATCCACTCTATTGGACACCCTGATTAAAATTCGTCAAATACGTAGTCACAGATTTTGAATTTGAGATGAAAATCAAATCACTGTTTCCAATTATTCTTATTATGTACATTCTGCGTAGGTAGGTATATAGGTAGGTAACAGATAATTCCTGCGATGATTTCACGCAACGAAACATGAATGAAAACGACATTCTGTCTTGTTGTTGGCAATCTTCGTCGAATTTGTAAATAAAACTCGACGAAACAAATTCATTGAAAATTTAAAACCCTTCCACACACGCGCACGTCAAATTGTATAAAATTCACTTTCGATATATACAGGTAAAGTAATTTCTCTTATTTGCAAACTCAAACAAACATCAAAACAAACCTTGTAATATTTTTTCTATACGGGTTTTCCGGTAGATTTTTTTTCTTCCTTTTTTTTTCAACTTGGCCGTAAATTCGTTAAAAGTTGACTACGTTTCGTCGTCGATCGAGCGTGTAAAGATGAAATGTGTTCAAACAGTAGAGAAATTTGCCGTTTGGTGAATTCTTCATCGTGTAAAAAGAACAGAAGCACACAATACACGACGAGTAGGTACGTAGACATAGTATTGTCGTAGGTATTTTTTTTAAAAACAACTTTGTCCGTTATATTGACGTCATCGAGAGAGAAAAAAGAGAGAGCATTTAAAAAGTACCTACACAAAAAAATTTTCAACGTATCGGAAATTTAATTCGACTAGAAGGGAATGTGCGATAGTTTACGATGGATAGGAAGGAAGTATGGCGAAGGGTGTGCAGAAAGCGGGATTAAATCGGGGAGAAATGAGCGATAAAAGGGTTAAAGCCACGACCATGGAATCGGACGAGCGACCGCGGCCGCGTCTTAAAATAACCTCTTATCATATCTTTTATTTGCTGGCGAAATTAGCCGTTAGGTACTTGGAAAATGAAAGTTAATTTTGGCAAAATCCGACATTTGACGGAATTAGACGAACGATATTCCAGGAATTTGTTAATTAAATTTAATTAAAGGATTTTTTTCGCATCCTTTTTAAACTCGACTCTGCGCGTCTGGCTGTGTTTACAACGACGATGGGATTTTATCTACATTACGTCGTGAAAGACTTTTTCTTCATATAAAAATGCCATCAGCGATGAGGTGTTCGAATGCGCGAATCGTCCCGAGAAATGGATTTGAAATTTAATACGTAAATGGAATTTGTTTACTTTTTGGCAATTAACGCCTGACGCTTTTTCCAAAGGATTGAATTTCATCGCAGTGTAAAATCTTAATTGGATCTTGTTTTTTTTCCATCGGTAATTATATCCGAGCGAGGTTATAATTACTGTGAAAATTTCTGTAGGTACTAGGTACTAATGCGGTTAAGAACACGTGCATATTGCCGAATCTCCAGGCTCATCGTATCGAGAGCCCACACAAAAAAGCCTTCGACATCGCCCGCCATTCTCCATGTTCGCGGCGGCGTATTTCTATTTACATATGCAAAGATTTTAATGAAATAATCAAAACTTATACACGTATCCTTTTTGTATAATTTTTGGCGTTTGCTGTGCCTCCGCCTCCTGGCCCCCTCGCAGTCGCACAATTGTACAGAAAATTATAACGAGGTGAATTTTTCACGCTCGGATACGACTTGAAAATTGGCAATTTTATTCGAGCATCGGGAATTGCGTGATGGGAATTTTATATTACCAAGTAGGTGTGTGGTTTTTAGGCATAGCAACGCTCGGCCTTAGTCGTAGAAGCGGAGAGGAAGTGGTAATTCATTGAAAATTTCTCTCTGTGTAAAAGATAATATGGTTTAAATTCAAAGGGAGCGAGACGTGCGATTCCAGTTTTAGAATTTTTTTTCAGCGGATATAAGGTCACTTTTTTTTGCAATTTTTTGTGAGCTTTTGAAAGAATTTGACACGTTTATTAAAAGTCGTTTAGTAAAGAATTTTAGTCTATTTATACGTAATGTAAGGCTCTGTGACGTACATTTTTTCGAACTCTTTCAGGTTCAGCTGTAGATATGTAAATTGTGTGGCAATTTTTTCGACGAAAAAAATGTAGTTTCGTTGAATAAAATTGGTTAAATAAAAATTGTCTAAAAAAGGAATCTCTCGAGATGTCTGCCTTCTGTTCTGAAGAGTATCACGATTTTTAAGTAGATAAAGTGTGGTCTGAAACCTTCATAACTGAAATTTCACCTGCCCTTATTGATTTTTCCATTTTTAACAATTTTTTGAAAATTCAGAATTGATCATTTTCGAGAATTCTGTTTCTTCATTGATCTTAAGTTGTGTGTCAAGCTCTCCTTCATAAGATAGCTCGCACTCGAGATATTTAAAGCTTCTGACCTACTGGCAGTCCATTTCTCAAAGGCCATCACTTTTGTTTTTGACAATGAGATTCTCATTCTGTATTTATCAGCTACTTTCTGAATGTTGTGTATTGCTCTCTGCAAGTCATCTTCGTTGTCAGCAAAGACCACCTGGTCATCAGCAAATTGCAGGGTATTGCCATGGGTCACATGGGTGTCATAGATGTCTAGCCCTTTTGGCTTGGTTTTCAGCCATTCTTCAATCATTTTGTCAAAGTAGATGTTGAACAGACTACGTGACATTGGGCATCCCTGTCTTACTCCTCTTCCTATCTTCATTGCTTCCAACATGTTTCCAGATCTTACTCTTATTACATTATCTGTGTATATTTCTTCAATTAAGTGTACTATTTGTTTGTTCACTTTGATTTTCCTCAGGATTTCAAACAACTTCTTCCTTCGTACTAGATCATATGCCTTCTCCAGATCAAAAAAGCACATGTGGGTTTCTAGGTTATATCGCACCTCGGGAGTAATAAGGTTACATCTCAAAAAAGTGAAGTTTTACAGGAGAGTGATTTTCTTTTTTTTTTAAAACTTGATTCATTATTTTTATCAACTGATAATTAATTGTGAGGAATGAATAGCACCTCATTTTAAAGATCTGGTATCCTACCTTCATTTAGCATAAGAGTTATAACCTTTCATTAAAGTTGATGTGGAGGCAAAAGGAAGCGTCTAAAAAAATTTCATGTCTACAAAGTTGTAGAGAATTAAATTTCCAATCGACATGATGTCGTTAGTTCTTTTCCAGAGTACTTAGTTTTTGAGTTTTTCTTAAAAAACTAAAATTTCATTATTATGTATGTGACCCTGCCTGACAAAATCGACCATTTTGACAAAATTTCAAAAAATTTTTTTAATCTGATCTTTTAACCCTTAAGATTCATTTCAAACATCATTATTTTGAACACTTTTTTTTGTCAAAATGGTCGATTTTGTCAGGTGGGGTCACATCATATGTGCAAATTCATTTTTCTGAAAAGTAATCAATTTAAAACAATTTTTCCATTTGGTACAAACCAATAAAAAGTGCACTCCTTGTGACTATTTCTAACTGACAAACATTCAAAACAATAAAAACTGTTAGTTAACACTTTGTATGTACAAAATTTGCTCAAAAAAGGTGGAGTTTTTTGAGATGTACCCTTATAACTCTAAACAACTTGCAATGTTGTTGGGATTTTGAGTTGGGCCATTTGCGTTTTTTACAAGATCTAGATAATGTACCCAACTCCAAGTGTAATTTTTGGTTGAGGAGGGTCATACAAACCCCAAAAATGCAAAAACGTCAAAATCAATTTTTTTTGAGATGTAACCTTATCGCTCCAGATGTGCGATATTCTCATCTCTTCTCCATCAGCAGCTTTGTTGCATATACCCCATCTATGCATGATCTTCCCTTTCGAAATCCATTTTGGCATTCCAATATTATTGGCTCCGCATTGCTCTCAAATCTTCTCACTAGCATCTTTGCAAGCATTTTGTAAGCAGCATTTAGTAGACTAATTCCACGGTAGTTTCCTAGGTCATTTTGGTCTCCTTTTTTGAAAATGGGTATTTCAATTGCAGTTTGGAAGTCTTCGGGTATGGTAGCTCCTGATAGTATATTATTATTGTGGAAAGCTAGCAGTCTCTTCTTAACAGTTATTGTAGCGTTTTTGAATAAGTCTGTTGGTAACTTATCACTACCTGGGGCTTTTCCATTTCTGGAGCTTTTCAAGGCTCCATCTAGCTCTTCTAAAGAGAATGGCTCATACTTGTTCTCCTCATGGTTTGCCACTTCGACTCAACTGTCTGGATCACTCCATAGGTAGGGTAAGGTTGCCTAAATTGTACCTCTTCTTGGTTATTAGGACCTGGAGAGCCCAATTTTCACTCTTTTTGACTGATTTTTTTTTTTAAATTGTAGCTTGAAACCTTGTCTATCGAATGATGTATCAATAGAGTAATTTATTCTTCAACGAGAAGAGATATTTCAGTTTCCACAAAGGTCTTCAAGTGGTACAATTTGGGAAACTAGTCTCCTAAATCGTACCACCAGTTCCTCAAGTTGTACTACCCAGTCATTTTAGTCATACTTTGAAGGAAGTAGATGAAATGAGGTAAAAAAAAATCAAGAAAAAGCATAAGGTTTTCATTTGTATTCATTATAACGCATATTTTGATTTGTAAAATGAAAAAAAATCCAACATGTTTGTCTTGATGCTTTTTATTCAGTTTTCTTTTAGTTTTTACCTGGTACGATTTAGGGAACTCATTGCATGTAATGCAAATGTAATGGTACGATTTAGGAAACCTCAAAGTGGTACGATTTGGGCTACTCTGGCATTTTTTGAATTACTGGCAACACTGTCATAAAATATACTTGCAACTGACATCTGTGTGTGATGAAACAATTATAAATACATATGTGTTTCAAGTGATCCATTGAAAAAAATTCCACTTGATTAATCCTATCCGGGCTCCAACACCTTACATACATCAAAAAAAAATAGATCCCAACCACACATTTTCTTTAAATTGTGATAAGTTACGCAAACATTAGTCAATCTGGCTGATTTTTTTTTGTATAGTAGTTGGCAACACTGACACTTTTCAGTTAATACCCCAAAAAAATTATAGGAGTGCTACTTCCATGAAAAGTAGCAGGTGGTATGATTTAGGCAACCTTACCCTATGTGTAGTATTTGACCATTTTTTCACAGTCTGGTAAGGCAATGTTGGCTCTGTATACCTCATCTTCCGATATTCTTTTGATTATTTTGTACACTTTTGGTTTCAGTTTATATACATACATCCCTCTCCATGTTTGCCACAAACCTTTCATATTGTTCCTGTTGTGTTTCTCTTATCATCTTTCTTGTCTTGCAGCACTGTTCTTTGTTGCTTCCTTTGTCTTGTTCATTCTTTGAACTCATCCACTTCCAGAAAAGGTTTTGTTTCCTCTTCACTTCTCTTGATAGTTTGTCGTTCCAGATTTTCAGCTTTTTGTGGTTTTGTCTACTTGATCTTTTTCCTAGCGCCTCCTCTGCTGCTCTCTGTACAATAGTTTTCAGGCATACCCACTCCTTTCCTACATCCTCTTCTATTGGTAGGCCTTTTTTAATGATTTCAGACATTTAGTCTATATCACATTATCCAACCCATGGTGCGCTGGGTGGATGTGATCGACTATGTCTTTGGGTTATTGGGTAGGTGGGTATATATTAAGGTAAGTGCCGCTAATTATGCCACCCTAAGGTTTGAGGTCATTTAGTGGGGTTAAAATGCATCTTTGGCAAAAATGCGACTGAACTACCTCAAAGTACATCTTATTGGCTACCTTTCACGAAAAAAAATCTTTCTTACCCCTCCCTCAATACCGCCTATCTCCTTCTGAAAATTATTCACAAAAGTGACGTAATTATCAACACGTGCAGTTAATTACGCCACCACCCCAAAAAACTATTTAAAATCTATGAAAACATTGGTAAAAATCATTTGGCATTTTGGGCATCTTATTGGCTACCTTTCCCTAAAAAAAAATTGTTCCTTTACCCACACATCTACATAGCATAGTCTTCTTGGCATGGATGTTTGCCACCACATATTTTTAAGAATCAAATTTAACATAAACATGACGAAAAAATCAAAATGTTACCAAGTTGATCTAAAAAATTTAAATTTGAGATATGCTGAATTTTTTGACCCACAAAATCGATTGAAAACAGTCCCAACGTGTTTCGAGCAGTTCTGAAGTCTCCGCAGCACTTTTTTGAGGCTTGAAATTTTCACTATTTATGAAAAGGGCTGACAGGCCGACAGACGGGTCAATGACCTTGAGAGGACGGACAGGCGGACAGATGACTTTGAGAACCAGATAGATGAGTCAATATGGCCTTCAGAGGCCAGACAGACAGGTGACGTAAATCCTCAATATTACCTGAAAAGCTTTAACCTACATAATATCCCCCCCCCCTCTACTCTTCAAACAATACCTACTACTTGTTACTAGAAAATTTTCTCATTATCTAATCTCAGCATCCTCTACCCTATTTTCACTCATACCACCCTACTTGGCATATTTCCGCGTAGATTTTTCAATCAAACGAGCTTATCGGTTAAAAGTTCATTATTACTTTTACATTACTGGTTGTACAATAAACGACATTCCAACAATGGAAAAAATTTCCAATTAGAATCTTAATGAGAAATCGAATCGAGGAAATTTCTCAACTCGCATTTTTAGTCGACGACGATGATTTTTGTCGAGCCATCGTCATCGTCATAATATCGCATCGTTTATTGCGCGGATTCGCGGGCGCATTAATTAAAATCTGGTCGACTAGCGTTTCTATAATACGATTCGTTCCATGTTGATATTTGATAAAATGTCAGTAAACATAAAAATAATACGGTGAACTTTACCAGTGGGCGATTTTCGTTTACTTTTCGAACCCGAACCTTTTTAATTTTTACATCGAGCTCGCTCTGTCTTTTACTCGTCGTCGTCGTCTCCTTGAGAACGAATTAAAGGGCTGTACCATCGTGTAATATAATCGAAGCCACCGTTCTCTCTATGTTGATACAGGAATACACAAAAAGCCCGTGAATGTCACGATTTACACAAGTGGCTCGTCCGAAAAAGCTTCACATTCGGTGGGTGACGTAAATGGCCGGTTAACAATTATTATGGCAACGTTGCCTGCGTGCTTTAAAAATTCACACCCGAATCTACTCGAAGTCTACGTCGTCGTCGTCGTCGTGGGAAGTTTTCATTAAAAAATTCTTTTCAAACGGCAGCTTTTCTTTATTTACATATCGCGACAATCGAAATTCTACGTGTATCTTTTGATCTCTTTCTCTCGTCTTCGCCGGAAACCTTTTCTCAAACCAATACAAGAAGAAAACTTTCTGCGTATAAGACGGATAAAAGCCGACGCAAATCAATTTATTCGAATACACGTTATTTCAATTAGTTTATCCGATTTTCAAATTTTAATTACACCCACACGCCGCCATTTTTCGCTTTCTTTTACGCTTTGAGAAATTATTTAACGGGGTTTGGGTCGCCTCTCGCGAGTAGGTAGCTTTCTAAAGTACTGCCTGTTTAATATTTCCAACAGATTTTCAACCTTGACAGTGAAATTTTATTCATATTCAAATCGTCACCGTATCCTTGAATCAAATAATCCACTTTTTTTACCAAAAATTCACGCGAATAATCGACAAACGCGGTTAATTTTTTTACTTACAGTACCTACTTCTACTTACACGAGTCATTCTGAAAGTTGAATTTTGCGTAATACGTGTCATAATGTTGATTGCATATCAAAGTATAAGAGAAAGTTTACACGCGGAAATTTTGTCAACGTTTAATATCGAAGGAGCCACCTATGTGACGTTTAAAGCTTCTGTTATTAATAATAAAAGTTTCAAGATCACGAGTCCTTGAGAAAATCTGTCAATTGTATATTCAGCGTACTCTGCAGTGGTGCGCAGTTTCTTTCAAGGTCGATAATTACAATCTAATTTACTTCCGCGCATAAAGGGTTGCTTATTATTTAAACGACAGGAACAGAAATCGCGTCAATATTGCGTTTTATAAATTATAAGTAGGTACCTACTCGTATTTGCGTTTTAATCGTGGGTATTTTCCGTAGATTTTCTCGATTATATATGACTGGAGGTGCAGAAAAGAGAAAATAGAGAATAGTCTGCTTATTTTTAACGAAATGACATGCTAATATACGATTGTATTACGAAAGGGAGACTTTTATCCAGCCAAAATCGAATTTCAAATGGAAAAAATTCAAATATGATAAAAGTTTATCATTCATAATTTTTCAAATAAGAGAAATTCTGCATTACTCAGTCACCAATTCAACTCATTTTTCAACCGAAGCATTACGACCACCCATGGAGGAGTAGCTTATGAAATTAATTAGGCAGCCTAAACGGAGAATTGAGGATCCTACGAGTTTTTAAATTCTCAAAAATAGCACATTTCAATGAAAAAATCTAACGACTAATTCCTCAGTAAGAAAACAGCGAAAACGTGGATATTTTTTTTACCATGTGAAAAAAAGTGCGAAAAGAGTACAAAATTCTAAAAAAAAAAACACGAAAAAAAATTTTAAAATTTGACTATCTAAATAATGAAAGGAAAAAAAGCAGGGCCAAAGAAGTACAGCAGGACACATAAAAGCAAGATAAAGATCTTACCCCTGGGCTGATTAATACATAAAATAAGCATAAATGTGATGTGCTCTGAGAAAAGGGACCTAGTGTGTCAAAAAATGGGTTTTGACTTAAGAGTGGATTTTGGCACCTAAAAGTGTGTAGAATAACATGGAATGAGCTAAATTTCTGATAAGAACATTTTAACATTATAAAAATGTAAAAAAATTCTATAAAATGAGAAAAAAATTATTTAAAAAATTTGAAATATTAGCGCTCAAAACTTTTAAAGCTCTCTGGAGGCGGATCGAAGCACTCTACGGAAAAATGAAGTCGAGAAAAGTTGTAGAGAATTGAATTTCCAATCGACATGATGTCGCTAGTTTTTCTCTAGGATGCTTAGTTTTCGATATAATTGCAAAAGAACGTAAAAATCGAAAAATGTTTTTTTCTATTTTTTCAATTTTTACTTTCTTTTGCAATTATATCGAAAACTAAGCATCCTAGAGAAAAACTAACGACATCACGTCGATTGGAAATTTAATTCTCTACAACTTTCCTCGATTTCATTTTTCCGTAGAGTGCTTCGATCCGCCTCCAGAGAGCTTTAAAAGTTTTGAGCGCTCAATATTTCCAAGTAGTGCACTCAAAAAATCGAGCACCACAACCGCCGCAATGAGACAGAGTAGGAGCAACCGAAGACATTGTCTCAGCAATACTTTTTAAAGCGAAACGACAGGCGAGTGACGTCACCAACGTTGGTATTCACAGCTCTTCTCTCAGCTGAAGGCGCATTCACAGTAGTGAAACTTCAAATGCATTTTTCTCAGAACTTCATTTTCGCACACTAGGTCCCTTTTCTCAGAGCACATCACAAATGTCTTGGAAGGACACTTTTGATCATTGATTTAACTCATTTTTTGGGGGGGGGGAGGGGGGCAAGGGAACTAAGCACGTATTACGTACAATAAACTCACAAGCTCACAAAAACATTTCAACTTTCAGGGCTGATCGATAAATTTAGTGTCCTGCGAAGCTTTGAATTTCCCAAAATGTCTAAAAAATTGCAAGAATAATTTATGGATACATGAACAATTCAAACGACGGATTACAATCTTGGAAAACGTGGTTTAAGGTTATATATATATTACATGTATGTGTATGTATTTCTCCACAAAAAACACATCTCGAGTTGGAAGTTCCATCAATTTTTTTTTAATATTTCTCCGAGTATAAAAAAAAGTAGTTTCCGAAGCCCCCAAGGCCTCAAAAAGTTGTAATCGTAACATTTTTCCAAAACAAAAAAAAATTGTGTCAAGTTTCCTCTACAGGAAAAGTTCAAAATTGTGGATATGTTTTCTGGTCAAGGTGACTCAATGCTTGATCATGACACGATAATCCGGACTAAATCTAAACTATTTATACTGACTAAGATCTTCCGCAGCCAGACGCCCCGCCCGCGCCCGGGTCCGGTGAGATATGTCCAAGGTAGTCTGTCTGTATATCAGGTCTGTTTGGCTTCTCAAGGTCGTCTGTGTTCATGCCTGCCCTCCAAAAGGCCATTGACCTGTTTGGTTGCCTTCCTGAAGTCATTGACCCGTCTGTCTGGCTACTCAAGGTCGTCTGTCTTCATTTCTACCTTCCAGAGGTCATTGACCCATCCGTCTGGCTTCTCAATGTTGTCTGCTCGGCTTCTTGAGGTCATTGACCCGTCAGGCTAACTTCTCAGGGTCGTATGTTTACCTGTCTGGCTTCTAGAGGGTATTGACCTGTTTATCTGGCTGCTCAAGGCCATTTGGCCAGCTTCTTGAGGTTATTGACCCGTCTGGCTGACTTCTCAGGGTCGGTCGTCTGTCTTCATTTCTACCCTCCAGAGGTCATTGACCCGTTTGGCTAACTTCTCAGGGTCGTATGTTTAGCTGTCTGGCTTCTACAGGCTGTTGACCTGTTTATCTGGCTTCTCAAAGCCGTTTGCCCGACTTCTTGAGGTTATTGACCCGTCTGGCTGACTTCTCAGGGTCGTCTGTTTACCTGTCTGGCTTCTAGATGTCATTGACCTGTTTGTCTGGTGATCATTGACCCGTCCGTTTGGCTTATTCTCAAGGTAGTCTGTGTTCATGCTTGCCCTCTAAAGGCCATTGACCCATATGTCGGGCTTCTCGAGGTCATCTGTACCGTGTCTGCCCTCAAAGGTCATTGATCCGTCTGTTCGACTTCTCAAGGTCATCTGTCTGAGGTCATTGACCTGTCTGTCTGACTTATATTTTTAAGATCATCTATCTTCACATCCATACCTACTCCAGATTCAGTATTATGTTTTCTTCATTAATGTTGACAGAAATCTAAAAAAGATCACTTCTCATCCCCTCACCCTTCAAAAATTGCTCGAATGGTTGGAAAATTTTAATAGCCCTGCGTATTATATGAATTTTGCAGCCGCACGATGAAAAATTAGGAATTCTCTGCTGAGAATTCAAGCTTGGGGGAGGAAAGTGGGGATAACGTGTCTCAGATTTATGTATGTATCCTTTGTTCCCTAATGATCCACTGTAGGATTCAAATATCCATTACTATATCCTCTCCAGATTTCCCGTTTTAATTTCCATGGCCGAATCGGGTAAATTTTCATTGTGAACGTGGATTTCAGGATTTGGATATGTTTTTTGGAGTGGGGTGAGGAGGGGGGGAGGTCTGTTGAAAATTTTCATTTTTCAGAAATTTTAGTAGGTACACATCGAATGAACTATGTGAGGTCAAAATTATTATCCAAGGTTTGCTTTCATATTATTTTATAGTTTTTGGGTCGATTTCAATTATTTGAACCCTATTTTGTAAAAACGCACTTCTCACTCATGTTGAAAGTGGACCTAGAAATGAATCGAAAAGCAGATACGATTAGGCTGCTCGATTGATTTTTCGATCGTTTTTTAGCGCAATAATGATTGATCATTTGATTAATTTTTTTCACGCAGTTGTGCATTTCTTGAGCTATTTTTAAAAATTCAATAGCTAGCGAGGACTTCAATTTTTCAATTGATCTGCTGATATTTTTTTTGGTGAACTGCTCCGTATAAGTCCTCTTGCTGCAGTAAAAAAAATCTATATAATACGTATTATGAGGCAAACCCATGACTGAGTGAGTGAGTGCCCGACAGCGACAGCTTCTCTTGATAATAATTTTGTGGAAGATTTTAGGTCCTTTGGAAGACCCTCGTTAGACAATATTGATAAATATGTTTCGAAAAAATGTTTTTGAATATTTTAAAATTTGTGTAAAAGATCATGTATGTAAATACCTACGATAATAGAAATTGTAGTCAATCCTCTAATCGACTGTTTATTTTATTTTTTGTTTCAGGTGAGTACACATTTCTGTCATTAGAGTGAAACAAACGAGTAAAGTGAGTTGATGGTTTTATAATAATTTATGTAAAAATCTATTACGTATTAATTCACGAATTGAAATAATAATCCTCCAATTTCCATTCAATCGATGCTTCACGGAGCAAGGAGAATTGAATTTTCCATGCTCAAAACTGAAATGAATCGCGGTATTTCACGTTTTTTAGCAGCTGTTTCCCTCCTGGCTCCTCCCGAAGCATGAAAAATTTGGAAAAAATTAAGGTTTTACCTTCGAGTCTCCGGTGAAAAATTTCTTTCATTTCGTTGACGAAAATGATGAAAAAATGTGATTTCTCCCGGATCTATGCTTCAATTGGGAGGGGGGGATTCACAGAGTGATTTTATGATTGGTTTTTATTACATAAATGTACAAAAAAATTTAGCTACAGTGTCCATTTTTCTTTTACCCAGGTCCCTTCTTTCGGAGGGTGCACTCCCAAATTCTGTATGAGGCACCTTCTTTGCGATTTCTCTTCTTATAAAAATCACATTTGTGGAAATTCCTGCCCCTCGAATTATCAAATTAGAAAAACTTCTATGGGTCTTACGAAAAAAATTTCAATCCAAGAACTGTATTTGATACCTTTTCTACAGTTTCTCTCCTGATAAAAATCGTATTTTAGGCAATCCTTGTTCCTCAAATTGTAAAATTGGAAAAATATCATCGCTTGAAAGTTAAAAAGTTATTACTGTTGATTTTTTTCTTCATTTTGAACGAAAAATTTCACAAATAGAGCAAAATTTGTTCAATTAAAAAAAAAAGATTCATCTATCGATCAATTTTTCCACCTTTTCTTCTCTAGTTTTGAGGAGGACTTAATGTCACGTTTTTTTGAAGTCTAGACGGATTTTGTAAGTATAAGAAATGTTTTTATGAACACAGTAGGTATTCCTGTAGTGAAACCCCAAAAAGAAAAAAGAGAGAAAATTTCGTCAATGCTGTTGTGAAAAACAAAATTCCGATATTTTTGCTGGAAAATTCCTATTCCTTTGTTTCCGATACTTGCGAGTGAATTCGAGTAAAAAAAATCAAAGTTTGGTAATGCTGCTGGAAAATTCCTATTCACTTGTCACCGATAATTGTGCGTAAATTCGAGATAATTCAGTAGCCAGCGTGGCGAATTTTAATTTCCAAATGACGCACGTTAACATTTGGGTGATTTTTACGATAATAAAGTGTACGTACGAACAAAATGTCAGAAAAATAATAAAAATACATAACGAAGTACGCCTTTATGAGAATTTTACGTTTAAATGATTTGGCAAACTTTTCCATACTTATTTCATTGTTTTTTAAAAGACCATCGTTGTGGGCATGGCGTGAGAAAGGGCGAGATGAAGTGTATTAAAGTGTACCACGATATGTACTTGTACATTTTGTACATACGTATATCACCTACTGTGTGTGTATAGCTTTCGTATTTTGAAAAATGAGAGACGTTGGGTAGTAGCCAAATGCGATGGAAATTGTAAAATACCTCTCTATACTTGTACAACTTGTATAGTGTCTGTTTACTACACAACATACTAACTCTAAGTACTGCACGTATATTTTTACTTATATGTTGAGATATACGTACTAGTCTTGTTGTAATACGTGTAGAGCGTTTGACAAGCGAGCTATCAATATTGCACAAGCGATTACTTACGTTTGAACATTTTTTCTTGATCAGAACATCGGTTGGATGTTTAAAAATAATACTTTTGTTGATCGATTTTTTTAGAATAGGTGAGAGAAATTTTTCCACTTCTAAACATTCCAAAACGATTACGTGGATTGAATAGACGTGCTACTGCTACGATGTTGTCTCAGTGTCACTGTCACTGTCGCCAGGACGGAATTTATTTGTTTTTAGAACAGAAGTAGCCGATGTATGGCTCATCTTTGAGGTATTTTTTCGTCCTAAAGTTTGAGATGATTGAAGTAGACAAGTGTTCAGGAAACAGACGTTGAAAAATGTTGACTTTAGAAATAATTACGAGATGAGGGGATGAAACGAGTTTGATTCTTATTGGTGATATTTGTATGTGTAGTAGATGAGATGACTCTTGAGCAATGCAAAAAAGAAATAAAATACTAAAAACGTTCCAAATTTCGATTTTTCGAAAGTGGCAACACTTGTGTTCCAAAATATTTTCATAGTTTTAGAAATGATATGCTTTTATCTTTAGGCTTGATTATTGGTTAATGCGAAACATTTGAGTAGAAAACATTTTTTAAAACACGAATTTACCCAAAATTGAATGACTTGCAAATTTTCAACTGATCGCTCTGGAATCCTGAAAGCGGTCTTGGATTTCGTTGGCAATGGCCCTAGGTCGATGCAGAATCTCACTATCTTCTGGAACTGAGCCATTCCTCCAAAATAGGCTGGATAGAGAAGCTAGAGCGAAAAAAACACGATTTTTTATGAATTGCTACCTCTTTGGAATCAGATATTTCCCCTCCAGGACCACCCCTGAGCCAAATTTTCTTTTGAACGACTTTCAACAACATAAATATGAAGGTCTCTACCGAGTTCGATCAAAATTCGCCGACCTTTTTTCTCACGATCCACCCTCCATTTTGGGTATCGAAAGAGCAGTTTGAAAATCTTCAATTTTGTAGGGAAAAAATACGCTTCACAAACTTTTCTGCCGAAGAATCAAATTCTATTTTTTTTTGTAATTTTTTCAAAAAACGAGACTTAAGTACTTATTTGTATTTCTGCGATAAGAAAAATATTTTCTGACAATTTTTGACAAAAAGCGAAACTTTTGAACAATTTTCGGAAAAAAGTGATACTTTTTGGAATTTTTATGTACAAAAAACTAAGTATGATTTTTAGAAATTTTGTTAGTAAAACAAGAATGTTTTGTCAATTTTTGAAAAAGCGAAATTTTTAAAATTATTTTTGGTAAAAAGCATGACTGACAATTTCAGCAAAAAGCAGGACTTTTGACATCTGTTGGCAAAAAGATGATACCTTTTATCAATTTTTCTATTTTCCGGTTAAAAAGCAAAACTTTTTGGCAAAAAAGTTGGTCTTTTGCGTAATTTTTATTAATTAAAAAAATGCTTTTTGGAATTTTTTGTGAAAAAGGAACAATTTCTTAGCCTGAAACGAGATTTTTCGACAATTATGACAAATAGAAGAAGATTTTTTGCTATTTCTGCCGGAAAGCGAGGCTTTGACAATGAAAAAAAAATCAAGAAAATGGAATAAATCAAAATCTGTTTTCAGTATCAAAAATCTTCCAAATGACCATTTTTTCAAGACAGAACCTTCATTCATCCTCCGAATAATGTTGATCCTGTGATAATGAGCAAACTCTCCTCCTCATAAAAAATTTGAAATCGAAAAAATGAATGATAAAGTCTGTACACATTTTTAAAATATGATTCATTTCTCAAGAAAAAACTTATTTTTCCTCTTTTACAAAGCATCCTCTTTATCATTCTGAATAAGTATCTCATTCTCAAGAAAAAATCTCTCACGCCCTTGTAAACCCTATCACCCCCCCCCTCCCAAATTAAAAAAAAAACAAAAAAGGTTGAAAATACTTAATTAAATTTTTATAAGAAAATCTCCCTCGGTCCCTCAAATAATTCCGATATTTTTGTGCCCTCTCTCACCCCCTACCCTAATGAAGTTGGAAGAATAAAAATAATAAAAAGTGGAATTGTGTGGAGATGTTTTGAAAATTGAAGACATTTTTTAAATGCGATCTTAATAGGTATAGGGTGTCTGTAACAGTCTTTTTCCAATCCAGAAGGTCAGGAAAAGTTTTTCTTTTTGCCTATGGAAACTTTTTTTCAAAAAAAAGTCCGGAAAACGTCTTTCTTTTTTTCGAATTTTCAAATAATTACTTATGTCATTTAATTTAATAAAAACTCAATTTTTCAGAATTTTTCATTTTTTTTAAACGTCAAAATAATTAAACATGCATATAATAGCAAAAAATCACAAATAAACTAAGGTGCATCAGGGGAAGTCAGAATTCGGGGTAAGTTGGAAAACTTGCTCTAGCGCTTACAGGTTTATGTTTATATCTGACGAAGTGCTACAAAAGGTGACTTGAGGGTACTATCAATACCACCTATAGTAAAAGGCCTGAGCGCTGAATCGTTATCACCTTCTGACGTCACACCTAAAGGGGACTCGATTGTGTTTACCATTTGAATTTTAACGTATGATTAAATGGCGAATTCGTGAAATTGAATAAAACTTTCGTTGAAAAAGTTATTAAAATGATCGACTAATTAATTAAATTCGTTCTAAAATGTGGTACAGTGATGAAATATTGTTGTTTTCAACTACTGGTGGTGTTGGATTACTTTATTTTTGTACAAAAGTGAATTTTTCGTGATCTGTTTGTGTTGTGACTGTTGTGTGATTTGGATGTGTAGGTAGATATCTTGTGAAGTGAATAAAAATGAAAACTGATGTGTACTAGTGCCTGTGTTTTACTTGAATAACGTTGCAGTGAAATGAATAGTGCACCATAAAATCTACAATGAGTTTTAAACCTGCATAGTGAATACAAGTTACAACCATCCAACTACAATGGATATCTGATCAAGAAACCATCAAAATCTCAAACCAATTTGCTAAAAGTGTTCGAACTTCGAATCATCAATTTTATCACTCAAGTTGGTCAGCAAAATCAGAGAAATTGTTTTTATCGATCATATCACTGCTGAAGAAACTAAACAGTTATACCTGTCCTGTGGTTTTTTACCTGTAAGTAGTTGAAAATGGAAATGGAATACACACATTGGAATTAGAGTTGAGTGGGATTTGGACAAATTCGACAATTATTCATTATATTTCACTAGTGAGTTTTGTAATATCTTCCGAAAGGTATAATTTTGTCATGTGTATGCATAACTTTCATCTTCAATGTTGAAAAACAGTGTTGTTTATCACCTCATTTTTTCATTTTGTTCATTTAAATCATTCCTTAGTGATCTTAAATTCATTATTCATGTGAATAAACTATGAAAAATAAAAATTTTCACAGGAATTGATTCGTTGGAGTGTATTTTTCATTCATATCATAGTGTATTTAGATACAATAGATACGTAAGGCCTGTAACACACTACTGCGATGCAATGCGATGCGATGCTTTCAAAAACGTAGCATCGCATCGCATTTCAACATAAGACAACACACTACATAATATATCTCCGTGGTGTGCATGTTTTCAACGTTATCATGTACCCATCACCCGAATTAGATTAACAATTTTGATCTTGTAAATAACGTAGAAGAATCATAAATTTGTGGTTTGTCACTAAAGAATAATAGCGAGAACTGTATTTCCATTGTAGGAACTAGGAAGTAATTTGGAAGTCAAATTTTGTGATCTTGGCCAACTCACTTGCACTTCAATCATTCGTCTGTGTGCTTAATATTCTCAAGTGTTGCTATTATTTTTCAATAATACTTATGTGATGAAGAAATCTTTTCAAAAAAGAATAGAAAATAAATCACAATAATAATTTTTTCGTTCATGTACTGCTAAAATTACAAGTGCATCTCTCTTATCAGATTATCACAATTCGTGGAGGTAAAATCAACCAATCACAGGAAAGCATCGCATGCGACGTCTCAGACTTTTGTACATCAACTACAAACCTTGCAACGCGTTGCAAGGATTTAGCCTTCTGAAAAACGTCCCATCGCATCGCATCACATAGTGTGTTGTCCGCCATATACTTCAATGCAACTAACATTGCGATGGGACGTTTGAAAACGTTGCATCGCATCGCATCGCAGTAGTGTGTTACGGGCCTAAGTAAACCCTCATAGCGATGACGTCACAAAACAGCGCTCAGGCCTTTTACTATAGGTGGTATTGGTACTACCCCTTACTTCATCACGGCGTAAACATTTTCGCGATCCAGTTTCATTTTAGATGTCTTTGGCTCAATTGTATTTTGTTGTTGTTTTGAATTTGTTTTCAAATACAGACTTTCTATCTCTTAGTTTTTTGCATATAGCGGACAAACCGTGCGTCCTAGTGAGAATCTGATGAGAGTGATCTCAAAAAGAATTAAATTCTCTACAATTTTGTTTGTGCGCAATTTTTCTAGGACGCTCTGTGAGCTACTTCTCTGCAAAGTTCAGCCTGTTCTGACTTCCCCCAATTTGGGGTAAGTCAGAACAGTAACAGTTTATATTTTATTCCACTGAGTGAAAGCTACTAAGTCAATCGCGCTCAAATTTTCACCATAAGTTAAGAACCCTTATGGAAACCTACATAATAAATTTGATCCATATTGGTTCATTAGAAGGGGGGAGTAACAGCTGGTCAAATTTGAAATTGCGAAAAACGCATTCTGACTTGCCCCGGTGCACCTTACTACTATTTTTGAAAAATTGTTAGTGGCAACCCTGCTAGCGATTTCGTGCTACATAAAGCTCTTTAATACAAGTATGGAAATAGAGTATGCTCTTAAGAAAGTCATAGCATTTTTGTAAGTTTTACGTACTGCGCACGACTGCGCACGCATCAAATCAGCTGCTCACGTACAACGTTGCACCCCATTGGTTTTTCCACCGCGTGATGACACCAACCTGCCATGCGCAGTACGTAAAATGCTATGACTCTCTTAAGAGCATACTCTATTTCCATACTTGTATTAAAGAGCTTTAGTGCTACATTGTTGCTCTGTGGTTAGAGAGATTTCATTTTCACCAATATACAAATGATAAATAAGGAATGAGAATCTCGTTATCAAAAACAAAAGTGATGGCTGATGGCCTTTGAGGGAAAAGAGCCAATACACAGTAAAATTGTTGTAAATGGACTGCCAGTAGATGTAGAACAAGTCAGAAGCTTTAAATATCTTGGATGCGAGCTATCTTATGAAGGAGAGGTCGACATACAACTCAAGACCAAAAAATTCCTGAGAGTAAGCAGGGCGATAAACTGAGGCATCCCTCCAAGAAAAGTCAGAGCTGAAACTCGAATAAGAATCTACAATACACTGGCAAGACCAATGCTGCTGTATGGAAGTGAAACATGGACAATGAGAAAGGAAAGGATGTAAAAAGCAGAGTAACCTCGGCGGAAATGAGATTCATGCGAGTCACGGCAGGATTTATAAGACATGATAGAAAAAGGAATGAAGACATCCTGATGAAGGAGCTAGGAGCAGAGCCAATCATTTGATGGGTGAAAGATTACAGAATGAAATAGCGAAGACACGTTGATAGAATGCCTGCCGAATGGTCCCCTTGAAAAGTCAAATAAAATAATACACTCCAACTGGCAGGAGGAACAGAGGAAGACCAAAGAAAAAACTTGATGACAGGTGATCAATTCTTCTACGGTTTCCCAGAGGGGCTGAACAGCTCACTCCATGGTCAAAGTTCAATGATGATGATGATGATGGTGATGACATATGAAACAAAAGATAAGACAAATAATAACTCATTACTTTAGTTCTTGGAAGCCATAATCAGTATTTTTTGCTATCACATTTAATTTAGTAATTTTGCCTCAATGAGCATTTTTTTTTTTAATTCTACGGAATTCTCGTCAGTAAAATTCACCAATAGTTAATCACAAGAATTGAAATTTTTCCTCTTCGTCTAGGTACATGTATAAATTACTTCAAATTAATATTCTGTTCAAAAAATTCTTCTCTATTCAAAGTATTATAGTTTAAGCTTAGAAAGAATAACGATGACCCTTTATTCATGGAAACTAAAACCCATACTTGAAACTTATTAAAATTTCGCATTTAGCCAATTTCGTACCAGCAGCGTATCTATACTTAAGCTTTAACAGCAAATATGCAAATTTCGAAAATTTATTCTCGTTCAATTTTTTTCGCTTTTAAAACCTCCATTAATCCGAGATAAGAAGCCGATAAATTATACGCTAATCGATTAATTAAATTCTTCTCTTGTTGCTCGAAAATTTAAAAAAATTCTTCTCTCAGAACTTATTGGCATACTAATACATAATCGACTCGACGAAATTCTTGAATTCCACGAGCAACGCCTCATTCGTGCGATGAAAACTTTCGGCTAAAAGTTGATTTTAAAAAATTACGACATCCAAAAAAAATTCTAATCGAGTTTCAAGTCGAGCAATCGATAGGTATAGTAGAGGTATACGCGACTACTTTTTGTATCATTTTTCGCGATAAGGAGCGTAGGTGGAAATGTGAAATAAGACTCCATAGACTGAAATAAGTTATGGATTTTCGTACGCGCGCGGGGATGATGCGGTGGCTTCGGCGGCGACGTTGAAGAAATATAAAACTCTGTTCGTTGTCGTCGAATATAATATAGTGTAGTATATACGTAAGTATAGCATAGTCTATATAAACCAAATCAATCGTCATTTTTCTTTTTCGTTATTAGAGCAAATAACAACTGATATCAAACATGGCCATGTTACCATAGTAGCGTCTCGATTCTCGAATAGCCTATCGGGGAAAAAAATCAAGTTTTAATCAAACGATGACGATAGAATGGCTTTAAGAGAACAAAGCTAGGTTAATCGAGTAATCGATGCCAACGAGACTGCATTAACTTACATCTGAATGACGTGACGCGTGAAAATGAGCTTTTCTGAGTAGGCGGTTTGTACACAAAAATACATAATACTTTTATATTGTACGATGTAGGTCATGATGTGAAAACAAAAACCATGTCGAATATATTGTAACTACCCGCTTCGGTGATCAACGATGACGGAATAAATGGGGAAGGTGAAGGGAGGTAGAAGGGAAGTCGGAAATTGAAGAATTTGTTTTTAAAATAACAACGAATATCGAATATACACAAATGTTTGAGTAGGTAATCTTTAGGAATTGCTTCTTTTCTCGAATTGCATTAGGTAATTAAAATGAGACGATAGTTGGAAAAAACCTGTACTCAGATTCAAAGATTTCAACATCTTCTGCCTTGCAATATATGCATTTATGTACTAATGCGAGATGACTCAAAACATACTACATAAATCATAGGTACCAAAAATCTAGAAAATCTAACAAGAGAACCTCTCAAAGTGCCCACCTCCGATTTGAATGAGACCACGATTTTTGAAAACGGCAAATTTTGAAACCCCCATTATCAAAATTTCAGCTGCCCAAATTGATTTTTCGTTTTTTGGCGAATTTTGAAAATCTAAATTTGACTAATTCCGGCGATTTACGTATGTTTTTTTTAAAAATCTGATGAATGATTACAGTTTATTTTCACACTTTCAAGCCATTCTGGAGCTTCCAGAACGATTCGAGAATTTTGAAATTTCTTCAGAAGGTATGGAAATCAGCTAAAAATCTAATTGTGGCTTATACGAGTACTCGACCTGTTCTACAGTTAGGGAATTTGGTCGGTTTGGACATTTGACAAGTCAGGGCATTTTGGTTTAGGGCATTTTGGTTTAGAGCATTTTTTACTCAGAAGTCAGGAAATTTTGTGAAAGGTTACTTGAAACAGATTTTTCCATTTCTCATATTGATGCACCTTCGCTATGCTCAGGCAATTTTTTCGCTGGTCGGTTTTGTCATAAATTGATAAATTCCCAGAAAGTCATGTTTTTTTGCAAAAATTGTTGAAGTCTTGCATTTTATCAACTTATCAGTTATTATGAGTCTAAAATGTTTCGCTTTTTTGATAAAAATGGTTGAGAAGCCCTGCCTTTTACTGAAATTATTGTGGAAGTCTCGCTTTCTGTCAAAAATAGCAAAAAGTCTCGTTTTTAGCCTAAATTCTCAATAATAGTTCTAATGTGTCGTTTTTTCACCAGAAATTGCTAAAAAAAATACCCTTCTCTTTTGCTGAAATTGTCAAGTCTCTTCACTTTTAGATTTAATTAAGTTAAGAACAAAAAATTCTGTTTTTTTGATAATTTTTTTTTGTAATAAACGTGTATTGTCTTTGTTTTGTCACTTTTTTGGTTACTTTTTGGTTACTTTTTTGAGCGTTTTAGGTTACTAAAGTCAATTTTTTTAGTAAAAAAATGTAAGAGCCCTGGAATTTCAAAAAACTTTTGATTAAATTTGAATAATGTTGACATTAAAAAAATATATTTCTTTATGAAGTCAAGAGCTTTTCCCCTCGCTTTGGTTGGGGCCATTTCACAGCAAAAAGACGAAAAGGCAAAAAGACAGAAAGGCGAAAAGACAAAAAGGCATAAAGACGAAAGGATGAAAAGACAAAGAGATAAAATGACAAGAAGATGGAGATGGACAGATGGAAAGACACCCATGTGAAAAAATACCAATAGTTTCAAAAACGAATAGGTATTTTCATCATACACTGAAAGAAATAAACAGTAATAGTTACATTGAAACGATGCACTCAGTGCATTAAAACGCGGTAATTTTGGTACAGGAATGAAACGCATTAATCAGTACATATTTAGAGAAGTAACTATTACACAGAAGTGCAGTAACCATTCCATCGTTTTTATTCAACAATATTTAAAAAATGGGGATAGGTGATATCAATTTCACGTTTCTCCGCACATCTAAATAATTCTCACTACAACGAATTTTTCATTTTTTCTAGACCTTATTTTCCTAAGAAAATTTTCCTACCTGACTGGGATTCGAACCCTCAACCTCTCGTTCCATAACTACCTACACTTAACGACATGGCCGCGAGTACAATATTTGATTCAGGCCCTCGAAGTATTTATAGGGTTTTCACTGTTTGAAAAAAAATGATTTCATTGCAGTATGGTGATGTACTCAGTACATCGTTTACTGTATTCAGTAAATCACTACATGGTTCTCAGTCATGTTTAAGGAATGTAATCATTGCTTACTATACAATGTACCTACTTATTACCCACCAAATAATGTTTTGAATACCATGTCTACAGGACTGAGTCCCCAAAGAAATGTAATGAGAACATAGAAATGAAGAGCTCAATTCCAAAATGTGCTTTGTCCAAAGTTTTTGTTTTTGGCAAATCAAAAATAAAATTCGTGAACTCACAAAGACGTTTTAATGTCATTTTTCAATACCAGAAAGTGTAGTGTAATGCATTCCGAATATTTTCCCTGCAATTTTTTTTTTCAAAATGACACATATTTGTTCAATCGAGGAGCGATATTCCAAAACGCCCTTAGTGCATTTTTTTCGAATTGCGTTTTTAAAAATAAAAAGTGTTCCAAAACGCACTTTGTCCATTTTTATTGAATTTTTTTTAGCGGTATCTGGTGGATGAAGTGTATAGCTACACTCCTAACATCATAAATCCACCCTAGTAAAGTTTTAAACCCGCCTAAATAGCCAATTTACCAGACTAAAAATTAATTTTTCAAAATGGACATAGGGCGTTTTGGAATATCGCTCCTCAATCTGTGTACAAAGTCGCGAAAAATGGGACTAAGCACTTTTTGGAACTGCATACAGATTAGTTTCAAAAATTATCACGTTGAAATGCGGTACTTGGCACGTTTTTGACTGGTACAATGTTTTGTTAGGTAATGGACTACTGCACCCTATTGGACTTGGCACTTTTTGGAGTGGTAGTTTGGTTGAATAGTTGAATAAAACAAATTTTTTCATGACATTTTGCCGACAAAAACAACAAATTTTTAATTCAAGGAAAATGTTTTTGGTCTGTATTTTAGTAGGTACGTAAACATTTATGGAAAAATAATAATTTTTTTTTTAGAAAAGTACAAAAATTTTCAATTTTTGGAAAAAAATCATTTTGAATAATTTAAATTTTGCACAAAAATTCATTATAATTATATTTCAAAAGAAAAAAACTTTTGTCAAAAATCAACTTCAAAAAAAATCGAAATAGTAAAAAAAAATTTGAAAAAAAATTAAAAATTTTTTTGCCTGAGGTCTCAATCAAACTGCCTACTTTCCATTCTGCAATCCATCATCACTGCCACAGGGCTAGCGCTACGGATTTTCATTCTGCGTTTTCGAACTGTATACAAGCTACCAAACAGTGACAAAAACTACTTTCTCATCGTGCATAAGCATACATGTATGTACATACGTATAAAAGGTGCCCCTTTCGCTGCGGATCGACGATTTTGATCAAAATATTGGACTAAGCACTTTTTGGAATTGTAAAAAAAAATGAAGAGGTTTTCGATGCCCTAGATAGAGGCGTTGCAGGCTAATTTTTGGTTCGTTGACATCCTACCTTTGTGAGTAACGATCCAAACTACAGAATTCCGTCAAAAAACGTATTTTTTTTTTTTTGGACAAAGCACATTTTGGAATTGAGCTCTTCAAATGAATTTTGAAACGTGATGCAATAAATCCATCCTGGCGATGTACTCATTCCATCACTTGATGCATTCTCTGATTTAACCTATGTATTCATTACATCAAAATGATGTAATTTGAAAATTACTGTACTGTGCAGTAACCATTGCATCAATTTCGGGACTGAATAAAGCGTTTTGAAAATTATTTCTTTCAGTGTATGGTTTACAGTATTGATAACCTATGGTATTTTAAAAAGCATTGGTATTTTTTCACTAGGGTGGAAGGATGGAAAGACAGAAATACTGGATGAAAGAATAAAAACATGAAACAAAATTTCAGTATTCAGTTCAGTATTCTGTCCAGTTCATCATTCGTTTCAAGTTTCAATGAAAGATAGGTATTTGGGAGTTCAAATAAAAATTTTAAAAAGTTTTTGAAAAATGATGGTTGGTCTTCTTCCATTGTGTCTATGCTTGAATGCGAATTATTAATACAACTTTTGTTCCTTTAACAGAGCGCCTCTCTTTTTAAAAATTTTGATACCATCAATTGAAAGTCTCGCTTTTCTGCCATAAATTATATGTACTTTTTGCCAATAATCCTCGAAATTGTCAGTCGACTTGCTTTTGGCATAAAATTGTCAAAAAGTTTCACTTTTATGCCAGAAATTGCCAAAAAGTATCAATTTTTGCCAATAATTTCCAAAAAGTTCTGCTTTTTTTGTTCGAAAATCAGGTTTTTTGCCAAAAATTGCAAATACTTACCTTTGTTTGCCGAAAATTGCCCAGAACTTGTGCTTTTTTATCGAAAGTTTCAAAATGATTTAGCTTTTCAAAATTAAAAACCAGAAAATTTCAATTCGTAATGTTCATGAATCAATTCGTTCGCGAATAATTCCAAAAATAATTCTATTCGTTCGTGAATGATTCTCCAAAAATTGAGTGAATGCATCGATTTGTTCGCGAACGAGTCACTTATACGAATCAGTTCGTCCGCGAATGATTCACTAAAAATTATTCAATTTGTTCGCGAATGATTCATCAAAAATTGAGTAAGTGAGTCGATTCGTTCGCGAACGACTCACTTATACGGATCTATTCGTTCGCGAATGATTCATCAAAAACTGAGTAAATGAATCGATTCGTTCGCGAACGATTCACTCATATGAATCGATTCGTTCGCGAACGAGTCACTTATACGAATCGATTCGTTCGCGAACGAGTCACTCATACGAATCAAATCGTTGGCGAATGATTCAGTAACTACTGATCAACTTGTTCGCGAATGATTCACCTAGAAATCAATCAATTTGTTCAATCGTTCGTAAATGATTCTATTCGATTATTAACAGATCAATTACTGTACAAGTGTTTCAAAAAAGCGAATCAATTTGTTCGTAAAATATTGTTATTTAGAGAAAAGTCGGTCTTCTCACGCTAAATGCGTAAGTGTTTTTTTTTTCAAAATGTTTTGTTCGCATCTTCTTGTTTGGTGACTGACTTCTTGGTTAGTTTTTCGCGAACTTTTTAGATCCGTAAAGTTATAGTCCTTTTTTTGGGGGGAGGGGGGGTGGTTGAGTATGATCTTTGAATAGGTTAACGTAATCCAGGAAGCTATTTCACATCGGCTTCAGTTGAAAAATTAGATTTCAAAATTTCTGTAACTTATTTCATAAATATCTACGAGTAAGTATAATTTCCAATTTTCCAAACATTGCTAAATGATTCGAAAAACCAACTTGGGCCGCTAGCATTGTGTTTGAAATCTCTTTAAAAACACAGATGAGTTTAAAATTAGTATGGGTTGGAATAAGTAGGTATTGCAATAATAGCCCTAGCCAATGCGGGAGATGAAAATATACATATTTCTATCTCTGGCTCTCTAATCTGCTGATTTAAGTATTCGACAGTGTTCGCTAATTATCTCATTCTTATAAACTTTGAATAAGTAATTCTCTAATTACTTTATTCTTAGAAGTGAGAAATTGATCAAGCCCGAGCGTCGCGTCGTCGCGTCGGATCAAGGAAGATTACCAAAGATATGTAAAAACTTTTTACCTACGTCATCGTCATTGTGACTCGTACAACCACCTACGGACCTATACCAACGTATATGTGGTTTCGAATTAAAAATGTAAAACATCGACTCGAATTTATTTGTTTGTACGACTCAATTAGTACACATCAACAAACAACACCACCACCACCTCACCAGAGACGAAACAAAGCATCAATAATGAACGTTTCACGCAAACAAACCTACCCATTGAGACATTGTACATTATTTTTATGAATAGGAAATCAAAATGAATAGAAGAAAAGAGAGAGAAAAAATCACTGGATCGAATTTTCGATTACTCTATTAAGCGTATAGCTGTATTGTACATAATATTATGTATATAGCCTATACGTGTATTTTAATAAACATGAGTCGTCGGTCGTAGAGTTCGATCAACTTGCGGTCGAGTTTTTCAACCCTTTGCTTTGGTAAAAAACGTAAAACGTTGCGTTTGCTTGATTGAATCGTCGATTACAATGATTAATTTTAATTGGCTGGGCCGCTATGTGAGAAATTTTTCATTGTAATAAACGATGACCCATAATGTTGGATTTTTCTCTCTCGACAAGGCAACAACGCCGGCGGCGTGGTGCGGTGTGCAATGACGTAAGTTCGTAAGTTGCTCTAACGTTGTATTGCGAGACGATCCGGCAATTGGCTCGGATATTCAAGAATCGAATGACGTTAGAAAAGAGTATGCACATTCTTTAGTAATTTGTTGAAAAAGAAGAGAAAAAAAAATACAAAACGCGGACACGTTTTGAAAAAATTATGCCACCTGTGACGTAGGTACAATGTTTTAGTGAACCTAAATAAAAGAATCCGTATAAATAGATAATCTCTCGCATTGTTTATCTATTATATGGTGGTCGATTTATACGAGTTGGTAGATTCGTTATGACGTAGGCAGATGCTAGAGTTGGGTTTTTCGACTTCAGGTATTATACAAGGTGTCCGGCATTGAAGCTAAGTGTTAGATTGAGTTGCAAAAAGTCTTAGTCGGGGAGTCCACATAAGGATCTATTGCACCCCCCCCCCCCGATCGATCCTCCGGGACAACTTTTTTCTTGAAGGGAGCCGAAAACCGTACAAAGATAGATCGAAAGATCAGGCAAAAATTTATCACCTGTCAAAATTTCAAGTGCTAAAATGTCTTTTTCGATTTTTGGTGAATTTTTGAAAATCAAATTTAGGCCGAAAATAAGGGAAAAAATCAAAACTTTATCAAATTGACCAAGAAAGCTGAAATTTGGAATATACCCTATTTTCGACCTGCCAAATCGATTGGAAACTGTTTCAAACCGTTTTGAGCAGTACTGGAGCCTCCAGAAGATTTTTAAAACTCGAAATTCTTCCAAAATTTCATTGAATCAAGTTGAAAAGCCGAAATTTATTGTGCAAACTAATTTCAATACGCTACGAATCGACTGTAGGTAGATTTCGAGTAGTTCTGGAGCCTCCAGCAGATTTTTAAAACTCGAAATTCTTCCAAAATTTCATTGAATCAAGTTGGAAAGCCGAAATTTATTGTGCAAACTAATTTCAATACGCTACGAATCGACTGTAGGTAGATTTCGAGTAGTTCTGAAGCCTCCAGCAGATTTTTAAAACTCGAAATTCTTCCAAAATTTCATTGAATCAAGTTGAACAGCCGAAATTCATTCTGCAAACTAATTTCAATACGCTACGAATCGACCGTAGGTAGATTTAGAGTAGTTCTGGAGACTCCAGCGACTTTTTGAATATTACTGGAGCCTCCAGTGGGTTTTTGAAACTTGAAATTTCCCAAAATTTCATCAAATGGAGATGGGAAAGCCTAAACTTATTCTGCAAACTAATTTCAATACGCTACGAAGTCAACTGCAGATGGATTTTAAGTCCTTTGGAGACTCCGACGACTTTTTGAGAATTACTGGAGCCTCCAATGAATTTTTGAAACTTGAAATTTTCCAAAATTTCGTCAAATGGAGATGGAAAGCCGAAATTCATTCTGCAAACTAATTTCAATACGCTACGAAGTCGACTGCAGGTGGATTTCGAGTCATTTTGGAGCCTCCAGCAACTTTTTGAAAGGT
Organism: Planococcus citri; assembly: GCF_950023065.1. NCBI lineage: Eukaryota > Metazoa > Arthropoda > Insecta > Hemiptera > Pseudococcidae > Planococcus > Planococcus citri. Next base: position 10,622,536 of record NC_088679.1, on the reverse strand, counting down.
TGTATGCCGTTTTTTGGGAAATTGAAATTTCCAAAAAGTGGCTGGAAGCTTCAGAACCATCTGAAACCACCATGCAGTCGACTTCGTAGCGTTTTAAAATTAGTTTGCGGAATAAATTTAGGCTTTACAATTTAATTTGGATGAAATTTTGTGGGAATTTCGAGTTTCAAAAATCTACTGGAGGCTCCAGTAATTTTCAAAAATTCGCTGGAGCCTCCAAAACGACTTGAAATTCACCTGCAGTCGACTTCGTAGCGCATTGAAGTTAGTTTGCGGAATGAATTTCGACTTTCCATCTCCATTTGATGCAATTTTGGGAAATTTCAAGTTTCAAAAATCCACTGGAGGCTCCAGTAATTCTCAAAAAGTCGCTGGAGGCTCAAAAATGACTTGAAATCCACCTGCAGTTGACTTTGTAGCGTATTGAAATAAGTTTGCAGAATGAATTTTGAGTTTCAAAAGTTTACTGGAGGCTCCAGTAATTTTCAAAAAGTCACTGGAGGCTCCAGAACGACTCGAAATCCACCTGCAGTTGACTTTGTAGCGTATTGAAATAATTTGCAGAATGAATTTCGAGTTTCATAAATTTACTGGAGGCTCCAGTAATTTTCAAAAAGTCACTGGAGGCTCCAAAACGACTCGAAAAATTGAAAAAAATGACTAAAGATTGTTGTTTTGTTTTTTCTTACAGAAAACATCAAAAAGTCCTGTTTTTGCTAAAAATGTAAAAGGCTTGCTTTTTTTCAAAAAATTGACAAAAACTCTCGCTTTTCACCAATAGTCCAGTCGGTAAAGCACTTTATGGAGGCAAACCCAAACAAAATTGCTAACAAAGATTTTTTTGCTTTAAAATGTCCAGGAGGGTGTCCTAAACAACATATCTGGACCCGTCCCCGATCCACCTGGAGCCTTTCCCCCCACGGTGGATTTTAGCCCCCCAAAACACGTTTTTTGACATTTTCTCCACCGCATTGCATTTTAGCAAAAATATGTGGAAAGACAAAAGAATCTACGCCAAATTTCCGATCTAATGATGTATCAACTTTCCTTGTACGTTCAAGGGAGGTGGAACTAAAGCCATTTAAAAAAGGGGGGTTTCCTGAAAAATACATAAAGGCTATAGGCGCCCAAGAGGGGTGAAATGGTCTCCGAAAGTGTTCGAGTTGATATTAGCATGAGAGGTGAGTACCATAGAGAAACTTCCGCATAAAAAATTTCAGATCCACACCCCCTCCCCTTTTTGGAGAGCCCCCCTTTTCTGAAATTTCAATAACACTTTTCTCAGCCCCATGTTGACCGACTTTGAAAATTTTGCAGTATGTCATGTATATCCTTAGTATGTATCCCCACAAAAAATTTCAACCCCCTCCCCTCATATTTACCCCTCAAAAGAGCATTTTTTCATTTTTTCATGCTTTTTAACAATCGTGAAAATTGAAGGGACTAAGTGCTCTGGAGAGAGTTAGATGAGGGTAGCAAAAAATCTGACATCATATTCGTGCTCAGTGGTATCGAATCATAAGAAAAGGACACCCTACTTATTAATACTTGGTTATTTTCCCCAAAATTCCCATTTTACCCCAACCCTCCCTCAGACACGTTTTTACACCATTTTGAGGGGTAAATATGAGGGGAGGAAGTTGAAAATTTTTGTGGGGATACCTACTAAGGACATACATAACTTCCAGAAAAATTTTCAAACTCGGTTGAAATGGGGCTGAGAAAAGTGTTATTGAAATTTCAGAAAAGGGGGGCTCTCCAAAAAGGGGAGGGGGTGTGGATCTGAAATTTTTTATGCGGAAGTTTCTCTATGGTACTCACCTCTCATGCTAATATCAACTCGAACACTTTCGGAGACCATTTCACCCCTCTTGGGCGCCTATAGCCTTTATGTATTTTTCAGGAAACCCCCCTTTTTTAAATGGCTTTAGTTCCACCCCCCTTGAACGTACAAGGAAAGTTGATACATCATTAGATCGGAAATTTGGCGTAGATTCTTTTGTCTTTCCACATATTTTTGCTAAAATGCAATGCGGTGGAGAAAATGTCAAAAAACGTGTTTTGGGGGGCTAAAATCCACCGTGGGGGGAAAGGCTCCAGGTGGATCGGGGACGGGTCCAGATATGTTGTTTAGGACACCCTCCTGGACATTTTAAAGCAAAAAAATCTTTGTTAGCAATTTTGTTTGGGTCCAACCCCTTACCGACTGGACTACAAAGTTAACGAAAAATTCTATTTTTTCCAAAAATTGCCTGAAGGTTTTGTTTTTTTGTACCAAAAATAGCCAAAAAAAAGTTCCTTGTGCTAAAATTGTCAAAATATTGCCAATGTTCAAAAGTTTTTCGTTTTCTCAGAAGTTTGAGCTTTTTAGCAAAATAGCTCAAGATTATCGTTTTTTTGCCAAAAATTATAAAAAGTTTCTCTATTTTCACAAAATAAATATATGCCCAAAGGCCAAATGTTCTGCTTTTTAGCCAGAAATTGCTAAAAAAAAAACCTTTGCTTTTGCTGAAATGGCCAAAATCTTGATTTTTGCCAAAAATTTTTACATTTTAGAAAATGAAAGAAATTGTGCTTTTTAGAAAAATGGCTTGAAATTATCATTAAAATAATTGTCCACATTGTCCCGGTTTTTTGCGAGAAATTTCCCAAAAAGCCCTTCCTTTTGTTAAAACTGTCGGTTTTGCAGCCTTTTTTATCAGAAATAGCAAAAATTCTCTCTAAAAGATCTCGCTTTCTTTAAATATTATGTTAGACTTTTAGAATAAACGAAAAATTTCGGTAAATTTTCGACATTAAAACGCAGACTATCAAAGACTTTTCGGACATTTTGATGTCTTCAGACTGTTGAAAAATTGGGAAACACGTTTGTTTGTTTTATAATCTGATTTCGAAGTGTTCTCTCTGACTTTTAAAAACTTGTAAAAAAATTTCTATGGATTTTTAACATTATATCAGACTATGTGTATTAAAAACTTTGAAAAAAATGCCCAATTTCTGAAATTTCTAATGATTTAAAACTTTTCTTGAAGAGAAAACTTTACACTCATTTTTTGGTTATTTTTTTGTCAAAATTGATGAAAATTCTGGTTTCATGCCAACAATTGCTTAAAATTGACGTTTTTTTGAAAAAAAAAAAAAAAATACAATAAGGTCTCAACTTCTTTGACGAAAATAATTGCTTTTTTGACAATAATTTCCAAAAAGACTTGATTTTTGGCAAAATTTTCAGACCTGCTTGGTGCCAAATTTTTTTTTTCATCAAAAAATTCCAATAAGCTTTACTTTTTTGCTAAAAATTTCTACAAAAGTTTCGCTATTTTCGCCTGAAATTTCTAAAAAAGTCTTGCTCTCGTCTTTTGTCAAGTGAACGTTGCTAAAAAGTCTCATGTTTGCGAATAATTGCTCAAAGTTTTCGCTTTTTGGCAAAAAAAATTCCAAAAAGTCTCACATTTTTCTTTAAATTGGTCAAAAATCTCGTCTTTTTACAGAAATTTCTATAAAATGCTCATTTTTTCGGTAAATTGATCAAAAAGTTTTAATTTTTGGCAAAAATTCAACATTTTGCCAAAAATTATTGTTATGTAAATGCAACCAAGCACTTTTTTGTCAAAAATTTTCTGCGAGCTTCTCTTTCAATTGCTTCAGAATTTCGATTATTCTGCTGCTAAAAATCAAATAAGTAGCACTTTTATCCAAAAGTTGCCCAAGTATCAATTTTTTGCCAGAATTGCTTAAGAGGCCCCGCCTTTTGCTAAGTCAGTCGAGCTTTTTGTCAAAAATTAGGTATCGAAAAGTCTCTTTTTTTTTTACTAAAAATCCAACTTTTATGGCCAAAATTGCGACAAAGTAGGTATCACTTTTTTGCAACATTTTTCAAAAATTGATACTTTTAGCTGAAATTTTCTCTCACGATCATATTTTTTGTGTATTTGTAATTTTTTTGATTAGTTTTCGGTTCCTGAAGAGTTTTTGAGGTACTGAATTTATTGCAATAAAAGCCAAATCACGAAATTTCCATCTTCATAGTATGGAAACGTACGTATCGTCATAGTAGTAATGAAGCAGGGGACACCCTGTATAAAACGTTGATACGAATGGAGAAACGAATCATTGTGAGTAACATCTCTCTATTAAAATCCTCGAAATTAGTTCTTTATTTAATAACTATACCGTACGTTTATAAATAAAAATTTATGACGTATTGAATTCATCATTCACACAGCGAGTCAGCGAAGACTCGAGGATGAAAAATTGCGAGTAAATTTACCTAAATAAAAAATTTATTACGTTGAAATTAAGTAGCATCTTGGTAAAGTTACATAGCCTTTAGGCGACTTACCAATTTTCGTGAGAATGATTTATATCAAATTACATACTACGTGTAATTCGCTCTCTCTCTTTTACCCTCTTCTTCGTGTGCTTCTTTATACAGTGTTGTTAAAGTACTTAATTCGTGTTCGTACGTCAGTTGTATATTATGATAGTAATTTTCGTAAGAGTTTAGCACGAATTATATGTCAACTGGTAAAAAACAAAAAACGATATGCTGAAAGTTATTTAAACTTATACTTACGTAAATTAACAAGTTGCTTCGCGAGGTACTTTTAAAACTTTCAACTCGGTCACGAATAATATTATTGTGTTGTTGTGTGAGCTTAGGTACCTGAAAAATGTCCGATGTTATCATCGTAAAATGTAGACTATAAGATAGGCAGGCGTCGTCGTGTGGGTATGGGTACAAAATGTTGCATCGATTGAAAATTCATTTCCTGTGTACTTTTTTTTTGAGGAAAAATTTCCAAATTTTGTTTAGAGTAAGGCGTATTGTATAGTGTTATACGAGTGAGTAGGTATATACCTATGGAAGGATTTCCGTGGGTGTTTGTTAATTTTCCAACTCGTAGAACAATTTGTTTTAGCTTAGCGGGGCTTACTTATGTCCTTTTGGATTTTTCAGTAAGTAAATGTAAGTATGTAATATTTTTGTGTGGAGGTATTATTTGGACGACATTTTTAGAACGATTGAAATGATTCTTTTCGAAACAAAATTTTTATACTTATGTTCCTTTAATTTATTCCGTGAACTTGAAATGCTACGATGCCCACGAAACTACATATAGGAATAGGTATACATAAGGTATGGGTACAATTATGTTCGTATTTTGTTCAAGTTCAAAATTAAATGAGTTGTAAAGTTTTAGAAACTTATATAAATTTTATAGTGAGTCAATTTTACTCGTGGTTGGATTACGTAGGTAACTATTTCTTTTCAAGTTCAAAATTATTAAAGAAACCATAAGCCTTGAAAAATTATTGAATGTTCGTACCTATCCTATACCTATCTTATTTAATGCAAAGCGTGAAACCACTCGTAATTTATTTTGTGGTTACTCGAGCTCGAGACGTAGAATCTGCTATTAATATCGACAGCAAAATTAAATGATGGAATTCGACAGCATCCCAGTAAACTTTTTTTTTCAGTTTTCGGTACTTATTGAAAATAGTCGAAGAAAGAAGAAATTTTGAGATAATTTGCAGGGTATCCAAGAGGTAGTGAAAGTAATGAAAAAGTAGTGATTTTAAAAGCACTGAACAGTATTCACAACACAGCTCTTCGTCTGGCAATTGGAGCCCTCAGAACTACTCCTATACCCTTATTATATCAGGAAGCATCTGAAATCCTCCCCTCTATACGATCAAAACTCATCCTTTCCAAATTTTTCATTCACCTTAAAACTGTTGACTGTGTCCCTCTCACCATAGACTCAAAAATTGATCCCAATCTCCCATATGCTTATGACTCATATCTCCATAAAGCCTCTTCCATTTTCAGGGCTGAACCCAAGCGCCTCAGCAGAGCTGTGGGATCAAAACGATTTTGGGATTTAATTTCGGTTTTAGGATTGACATTTTTTCATTTCGAGATTGGATTCGTTTCGGGATTTGTTCTTCTAAATTTTCATTTTGGTTTTGGGATTGAAAAAATTGTTTCGGTTCTGGGTTGAATTGGTTTCAGTTTCAGGATTTCCATTTCAACCAATTTTAAGCCCAAATTGACTAATGGACCCTGCAAGGGTTTAAAAAATGGGAGGTTTTGACGTGAAAAATCCAATGGTGTAATTGGGACGTAGAATAGGTATGGAGCGCTAGTGTGCATATTGTTGAGTAGGTAATGAAAAGGTGAACAACAAGCGTCGACAACCAATCACAACATTGTTTTGTTCAGATATAAATGGTTCCATTTGTTCTTGAGGAGGGCAGAGAGGATGGCGGAGGGTTTGTTGTTTGCCTTTTCGCACCTTTTCAATTTTGTCACCAGAGTTCAGCCACTCCACGCGCTATGTCATAATTAGTTCAACATTATAAATGATGTAAAAATTATCATTTATCAAAATAAAATCGCGGGAAAAGGCAAAACTTGAAATCCCAATAGTTCCAGGATTGTTTCGGATTCAAAATTATATCGGTTCCGGGATTTTTTGGTTTCGCTGTTTCGGGATCAAGAAAAATAATGATTTTGGTTTCAGAATTTGTTTTGGGATTGGATTTGAATCAGGATGTAATCAGTTCCAGTTTTGGGATCGTTTTGGTCCCACAGCTCTGTGCCTCATGTGACAAGACAATCTTGGTGGGTGGTGGCAAATTTGGGCCTGTTGGTACCTACAAATACATATTTGTATTATTTTTTTCATTTTTCAACAAAGTACCATATTATTTTGTTCAAAAAAAATATGTACTTACTAGAGCTGAAAACTGTTACGCTACCCACTAACAAGTATCTGGTTAAAATACCGGCTAAACCTGCTAGTGGTTGCATCGGGTTGATTCGGATATAGATAGTAGCATATAGCGAGTACAACCCGAATGTTTTCGCACTTGGTCTGCGCACGCACCCCAAAATTTGATAATGCATAAGTGGGAAGAGTTACGCTTCGACACCTGTCGTTCGTATGTGTGATTGACATTTGACATGATTGATGACTAGGGTGCGGCATTATATGCAAATGCATATTTTGCAGGTGATCTCAGATTCTAAAAGTAATGGAAGCATTTTACGTTTCAGGGAAATCCCTGCATTTTAAGCCCAATTTCATTTTACATATTTTACATATTTTGGGAAAAAACGTGTATTTTTACATATTTTGAGTATTTTTTATACATTTTTCACACATATTTTCACATATTTTGTCAAATTGAAAAATTGCTCAAAAAACGGTCATTTTACACATTTTTACTCTCGGAAAAAATTGTATTGAAAAAAAATTTTTAATAAAAAAAATTTAAAAAAAAATGTTTTCTCTGCGAATTTGAATTTTTGTTCTTTTTTTCATTTTTCTTTGGTGTTCAGACTTTGAGTAAAATTTGGACAACAATTTTGAACGCGGTTTTCGAACAGCTACGAAATGACACCCATATCAGAGTTGCATATTTTTTACATATTCCAACAAAAAACGCATATTTTGGCCATATTTGGGGTAAAAAAAGTCGCATATTTAATGCATATTTGAGCCTTTTTACTCACATATAATGCCGCACCCTATTGATGACAATGATGATGTCATGCCGGTACACCGGCTACTCATTCAATGCGCTACTAGTTATATTGTGAACCGGTGCGACATTTTTCCAACTCGCTACCCGCTACTAGCGAGGTACAGTAGTTACCTGCTGTCAGCGAGTACCGTTTTCAGCTCTAGAACTTACAATCTTACATAAGTATATATCTGTACCAACCTGCCCAAATTCGCCATGGCCCACCAACATTTTCTTGGTGCCTCGGCACTTGGGTCCAGGGCTGTTCATTTTAAACTCCATTCAGCTATATCCTCTTCCCCCATTCTATCCAGAAAATCCTAAAAAAAAAATAAGAGAAATATTCTCTCATTTGATACATCATTACTTGAACACTCTCAAGTCATCAATAACTTTATTGCTCAGTATAATGATTTCATTTCGTTTTACACCAATGGGTCAAAACCCGTGGATTGTTGTGGTTGTTTGGTCATTTGTGATAGCACGCCAGCACAGTTTTGACGAGATTTCACTGCAGTGCTTGTTTGGTATTCTTTCATGTGAGCTATACGCTATACTTACATCTTTATCACACTTGACAGATTCACTGAATTCCATCTCTCAACTAACAGATCTAAATCTAAGCAACATCCAATTGCCTCAGAAATCTCATCTCTTCAATGTGACATGGATGTTACCATAGCCCGGATTCTGGCCCACTTAGGAATTTTGGGAAATGAAACAGCAGACTTAACAGTAGTAGTGCAAAGTTATCGACATCGATGTAAGAAGATTTTGATGTGCATTGATGTAGCATTTTGATCATCAATGTACATCGAAATTGCAACAGTTTTGTGAACTGCAATTTGGAGTTGATTTTATGAAAACCAGAATGCTTTTGAAGCACCTTGGCTTCGTGTCACCACCATTAGCGAGAGAAAAGGAAACTAGATCTTTTCGTCTATACATTTATTTACTGACTGACTTAACCTAACATCTTAAAATCTATACAAGGTGGCAGTTATTTGCATTTTGCCAAGGAGAGAAGTCAAATACCAGGGCAGAACAATACACAGGAAAGAGAGAAGGCAGGCGCAAAGGGTAAGTGAGTATGCAGGTACCTAAGATGAGGGGTGCAGTGGAGAGCTTTCTGAAAATTAGGTTGAAAAAATAATTAGTGATTTGTTCAAAAAAAAAAGTCTGTTTGATACCATGATTTGATAAAATTAAGCAAAGATAGCTTAAGATGTCATTAATTAATTTTTGACTCGGTGAATCTGTAGTGAATCTGTCACCAAAGAGTCACTTATAGAAATGTTTTTGTCATCCTCACGGGGAATTGTTGGTGAAATAGTCACCAGGATGTCTCCAGAGCTCTCAAAATTTTTTTTGACAGTCTGTTGGCTGTTTAGTGACAGATTCACCGAACAGTCATCACGTTTAATTAATTTTTGACTTCATGAATTAGTGGTGAATCTGTCAACAAAGAGTCACCACAAGGTTTTTGTTACCCTAATGGGGAATTGTTGGTGGAATAGTCACCAGAAAGTCCTCAAAACTCCTTGAATAAACTTGCATGGGGTATTGGAATTTCATTAAAACCTGTTGAAATTGTTTAAAGTGTATTGTAGATATGTAGTACAATAAGTAGTTCTAAAAAATGAAGAAATTTTATGATAAGCAATTTGGTGAAATTCAACGACCGCCTTTCTGGTCTCTAAAGGTCACCGACCTACCTAACCGGCGTCTCTCATGGTTGTCCATCCACCTGTCTGTCCTATCAAGATTATTTACCCATCTGTCATGCTTTCCAAGGTCATCTGTCTGGTCTATAAAGGTCATTGACTCGTCTGTGAAGCCTCTCAAGATGGTCTGTCTATCTTTCTGGAGGTCATTCACCCGTTTGGCCGGCTTCTTAAGTTCATTCCTACCCGTCTGAGGTCATTGACCCGTCTGTCTGGCTTCTCAAGGTCGTTTGTCTAGCTTCTTGAGGTCATTGATCCGTCTGGCCAGCTTCTCAGAGTTGTCTGTCTATTTAGCTGGCCAGTGGCCTTTAGAGGTAATTGACCCATCTGTGTGACCTCTCAAAGTCGTCTGTCCACTTGTGGAGATTCTGGAGGTCATTGACCTACATTTTTTTTTACTAAAATCGCTGAGAAACATAATTTCTTGCCGATTATTTCCAAAAAAATTTCTTTTTATTAAAATTGTCAGTCTTGTGTTTTACCAAAATATAATAATTGTGAAAAATTTTCTGTTTTTTGAAAAATTGTAAAAAGTTCTCGGAAAAAAATCTATAAAAGTCGTGCTTTTTTTCTAAAATGGTCCAAAAATCTTGTTTTTTGTCCAAAATTCTAGCTTTTTAGTAGGTACTTAAAAAGGTTTGCTTTTTTAGCTAAAATTGTCAAAAACTACCAAAAAGTCTCGTTTTTTCTCCCGAAAATGTATTTTTTTGTCAATACTTAATAAGAAATTCCCAAAAACTGTTAATTTTTGCCACTCTACTCTCAAATTTTTGCTTTTTGACAAAAATTGTCAAAGATTTGCGTTTTTTTAAACAAACTTACCCAAAAATTGTCGATTTTGTCAAAGAATTCCAAAACATCTCATTTTTTCAGTTCCCAAGAATCTCGAATTATTGTAATGTTTGTCACTTTTTTTGTTACTGGAGTTTCTTTTTTTTTTTTTTTTTTTTTGTGAAAAATTGAGTACTATACGAGTTTTGAAATTTATTAGAGAGAAAATGAATAGAAGAACGTCATTAAAACATATTAAAATGGAATTAAAATACCTAAAAAGCAATAAGATTCTTCAAAGTACGTACTTGCAAAAACTAATGAATTTTCATTAAAATATTGATCAATTGATCATGTTTACGAGTACATGAAAAAAGTATATAATCTCATTTAAGACATTTCAAGGGTAGAAACACAACAGTACCTTTGAAGCTGAGAAAATTTACTACTCCTTTAGATCTGCGGATCGGCAAAGTTTCTAGCAGTCGTTCAGTTTGAGCTGCCTGATAATTTCCAAGCGAATAAATCAAAATTTCAAATGGACCGATTTTTGAATTTCATCCTTCTTTTTTTAGTCGAGTATTGAGATATAATTTTTATAAGTATTTTAACATTGTTTTTCTTTTTTTTTTTTTAGTTACAAGGCACATTTCATTTACACTTGAACAAAACTTTTTTCTATCAGGCAACAGTGAATTAATCAATTTTTGAAATAAAAATATTAATAAAGACGCTCAGGATCAATTCACCAGGAAATGGTGAATTTTGATCGGAACATTTTATAAAAACTTGTTATCTCAAACTGATAATACCCAATACATACCTTGATTAAGTAGGTACTTATGATTTTGGAAAATCTCGATTCGTTTATTTTACAGACATATCCACTTTCTCATCCACTTATGTAGGTACCTACCTAATCTCTGCCATGGCAGTGCAAATATAGAAAAAAACGCTGAAGATAAAAAAAAAATGATATGGATAATTTAAGCATCATTTACATAAATCACGCCACTCGCAACCGAGTTGCTAATCTACTTTGTTAATCTCTCGAAATGAAGTGGGAAAATTACTAATTTACACAGTTGCACATCGTCGTATTGGTATCAATATTAATTATCATCTGACTTCAAAGACATACTACATATAAGTATCATTCACCTACACTTCTCATCGTTTCTTATCTGAGCATTCGATTATGAAAATTGTTCGAAGTCGAACGCGTTTTCGTTGCTAGTTATTTTCAAGTTGAGAGCATTACATAATAGTTTTCCGTAGACCTAGTATAGTTGAAAATTGAAATATTAATTGTGCAAATATGAGTAATAATTTGAGGTACCTACTTGTTGATCTGATTTAATTGTTACATTTTTATTATTATTATTTTAATGTAATCCCTTCTCTTGCCTAAATTATTTAATTAATTCTGTTGTTTTTTTTTTTCAGACCTGGTATGTTGCTATGTATGGGAAACCCCCTGCTAGATATTTCAGCCCAAGCTGACGATCAGTTCCTGAAAAAATACGACTTACTGCCAAACAACGCTATTCTAGCAGATGCCAAACACGAACCTCTGTACGAAGACTTGATTAAAAATCACAAAGCCGAATTTACAGCCGGCGGAGCAGCTCTCAATACAGCTCGAATAGCTCAAGTATGCGAATAAATGATACTTTGTACCTTTCGCTTCATTAGCTGTTAGGATATCTTCGAAATTAATTTTAATGATAACGCAGATTAACAATAATCCCCTGCGGAGTCACTTACACTAGTACAATGGCAACGATTATGCGATGGGAATTATATCAAGTTATTTTATTTATATGTAGATTATCCTCAAAACAGTGAATGTGGTTGTTTACATGGGTTGCATAAGTGACGACGAATATGGTAAAATATTAGAAGAAAAAGCTAGATCAGATGGTGTCGATACGAGATTTCAATATACCCACGAGAAACCTACCGGTGAGATTAATGTTAGATGTATTTATAAAACTTACACTTCAGTTATATGTAGATATCGATTGTCATTGAACTAGTATGTCCTTTTTGTAGGAACCAGCGCTGTGATCATTTCGAAAGATGGAAAATCTAGATCAATAGTGGCCAATCTGTCAGCTTCCCAGATGTTCACAATCAAGCATATAGAGACGCCAGAGAATAAGAAAGTTATCGAAAATGCTCAGTATTTTTACATCACTGTGAGTGTATCAGATTTATTAATTGATCTTTCTTTTTTTTTTTTTTTTTTTTTTTTTTTATTGAGCCAGATTTCAGCTTAATCGAAGTCGACGAGCTTGACTTGAAAAGATTCTCTCGTCAGTACATTTATTTTGTATAGGTAATTGTTTTTTATTTTGCAGGGTTATTTCATCTGTGTAAGTCCTGATACCGCGCTGAGTGTGGCTATGGAAGCTTTGAAAAATAAAAAAGTATCTGTGTTGAATTTAAGTGCTCCTTATGTATGCGAATTTTATCACGAAAGTCTGACTAAGTTGTTACCTTTCGTTGATATCGTTTTTGGAAATGAAAGTGTGAGTATTTTTTTTTTTTCAAAAAACAAAAACTTTGGTTAATTTTTTTTTATATTATTTATAAATAATTTATTATTGCTTTGATTTTCAGGAAGCTCTAGCTTTTTCCAAGCAATTCAGACTGGCTACCGAGTGCATATCAGAAATAGCATTGAAGATGTCCAAATTGCATAAATATAACGAAAGTAGAAAAAAACTAGTGGTCATTACCCAAGGAGATCTTCCAGTTATCGTGGCTGATGGTTCGTTTGTGAAAATTTTACAAAAATAACTTTTACTCTTTGAATAGGTGTTTTGATGTTTTTAAAATGTGAATTTTTTATGTGTCCTTACTCAGGATCACGTGTTAGAGAATTCGAAGTTATGAAATTACCACAAGATAAAGTTATCGATACTAATGGTGCTGGAGATGCCTTCGTTGGTGGTATGTAATTTATTACTGGTTTAATAATTAATGGATGAAATGAATAGGTCACAAGCCCACGAGTATGTGTTTCGGTTTTGGTGGAGAGGAGGAGGGGGCGTTGGAAAATTTGACCAACGTGCAAAAGAATCGTTCTTGATGAGTATTATAATGATATAAATTGAAAGTTCAGGGGACCCAGGGGAATTGAGTAGATTTTTTATCATTTAAATATTGAAAAAAAACACAGAATTTGAATTTTTTTACCGCCATTTTTTTTTTTTTTGAGAAATTTAAAATCCCATTGGTCAATTTTGTATTGTTATTTTCTTTTCAAATTTTTATTTTTATTGCAATTCAAAATCGTTCGCGAACGATTCATCTGTTCTAATGTATGGCGAATCATTAGCGAACGTCTGTCTCGTTTCTGACATCGACCGACGTTCAGTTGCAAAAAATTTCGGTTCAATCGATCAACTCTTAAAATGCAATTTAAGCAATTATTTTGAATCGTTTGCGAATGATTCAGAATTTCAGATTCACTCATGAATTGATTCAATTGTCGAATTGTTCAATTTTCAATCGTTTGCGAGGAATTCGTTCGTGAATTGATTCGGTCGTTCGCCATAAATTGAAATGATCGATCGCGAACGACTGATTCGTTTCTACAAGCAACGTTCAGTTGCCAATTCTTGATTTTTTTCAACAAACTAGAAAAGAGCAAAAAAATTCAAGTTTCTTTTTCCCTTTGCAAAAATTGAATTGAAAAATTCTAATTTGAAATTTGCTCTCTGAAAAAATGAATATTTAATTTATTTTTAAATTAATTAACAGAAAATGTAAGATGAAATAAAAATCAAAAATCCAGGTACTAATTTTGAACATTTTCCTTTAGAATGAGAATTTTCTTGAAAGGTTTTTAAAATTCAGTCAATATTAAATATTGTTATTTTTTTTAATGTTACAGGTTTTCTATCTCAGTTGATTCTGCAACAACCATACGAAACTTGTGTGAAATGTGGAATATGGGCCGCGTCCGAAATTATACAACAATCAGGCTGTGCTCTTCGTGCTGATGCGGAATTTTCTATTTAAAATGATCGAATTGATGGCTTCGTAGTTCGTTGATTCATGTCGACTGATCTATTTAGAATTTATTGATTCATTTGATGATACTTAACTGTATTATTATCATTACCTACCTATTGCGTTGAAAATGTCGTGGAATTATCGCTGTGTAAATTTTTATAATCGATATTTTGGAATTTTTGTATAAATTATTGGTATTCATCTGTAAATTTTAAACGATTTTGTTTTCATTTTCTATTATTGTCGTTGTTTCTATCTTGAATTTGTTCGTTTGCAACTATTTGGTTATTAAGTAGATGTGATCGAAATGTAAAAGAATTCTTCTAATTGTGTCATTTTTTGTATTTTTTTTTTTTTAACGAGAACGTCATTCGAGTAATAAAGCTGCAATTCGAGCTGTTTCCACAGTTATCGCAGAATAGAAGGGTTTTCGAAACAAACGATGCCCAAAAATGGATTCTACGGATTCAAAAACCTATTTTACGACAAAAATTTTTTAAAAATACAAAAAATCTGAATTTAAAATGGTGATTATCTCCAGAAATATGCATTTTATTGATAAAATAATCATTCTATCGAATTCCCAGTGCCAAGAAACCCCCATTTTGACTTTTTGTTCGGTCAATTTCACTTCATAAGTTTAAAAATCGTTAAACATTAATAAATTGAATGGAAAAATTATACCCCTTCGATAATCACGATAGGCAATTATTTTAACAGTTACTAAAAATTGCAATCGAATTTCAAACGGACACGCAGCGCCATCTATCGAAATAAACAGGAAACTTTGTTCTGTTTTTTAAAAAAAATCGCGTTTTAAATTTGGCGAAATGAGAGCTAGATATGCGCGTGGCGCTATCTCTCGGAATATTACGGAACTACGTCAAATTCGAGTGATAGAACGCGGTTTTCGATGTTCTCTCTGAAGTAGTTCCGTAATATTCCGAGAGATAGCGCCACGCGCATATCTAGCTTTCATTTCGCCAAATTTAAACCTTCGATTTTTTTAAAAACAGAACAAAAGTTCCGTTTTATTTCGATAGATAGCGCTGCAGGTTCGTTTAAAATTCGAACCACCGTCGTCTGCCACGGTCTAAATAGTTGCCTATCGTGATCTTTGCAGGGGCATCATTGATTATTCGTCCGCAATTCGTGTATTTTTCAAAAAATCAACCGATTCGATTCTTACTAATTCGAGGTCGCTGATCACGATTTTGATTTAATAATTACATTATAATGAGATTTTATGCTAATTTGAGGACGCTAATTACGAATTTGAGGTTATTATGATGTTTTAATGAGCCACAGACAGGATTAAGAGCTGAATGATATGGTGTGAGGTATCAAATTGTATGTTTTCGGACCTCCTCAGCACGAATTTTGCATTATTTCGGCGCTAAAATGAAAAGGGCCTTCAGGAGGAACTTGAGGCATAAATTTATACCTACATTTTTAGCTTAATTATCGTGTGAGGTTTCAAGATGTATGTTTTCGAGCCTCCTCAGCACGAATTTCATATAATTTCGGTGGTAAAATGAAAAGGGCCTTCAGGAGTAAAGGCTCAAATTTAAAAATTAGATAAATCATCATGTAAAGTATCAAAGTATAAGTTTTTGAACCTCCTAAACACGAATTTCATATTATTTCGTCGCTAAAATCAAAAGGAGTTTCCGGAACGAGGAACAAAATCTAAAAACGAGCTCGTATCACCAGGCACACCAAAATAAACGTTTTTTGAGGCTTCGATTTGACGTTACCTCGCCGAAAACCTCACCAGGGGCTCGTAGCATCATCTTCGAATGAATTACTAATAAAACATGCAAACTCACCTTTTAACCCAATTTGCTCAAATAGCAAATTCTAGCTCGCTGTCTGTATTTCTCCATGGAGCTACATTAACTAATATTTTACAAGTGAAAGGGAGTCAGACGAAGTTCTCGAATCAAAATCGGAGATTTTTTGAAATTTTCGTTTGTCCAACTTTTCGTGACAGTAAGTGTTCTCGAATTCGATGCATTTTCATCAATTTTGTCTGCTGAAATGAAAATATCGTTCAATCAAGATGAACAAGTGATAATCAAAAATCAACATTTGATGTTCTTCACTTTCTATTGTCGCTATGCTGTTTCGGTTCCGTTCAATGGCGATGGTGACATGTTTCATACTTTTGCATCTACCTTTAATATCTCCAATGCTTCAACTTCTAACTATAAATTTAAAATGTAGGTAAGCTCAACTTTTTAACAGTGTTGGAAAGAAAAAAGGCTTTTCGTTTTACACCTGAATTCAAGTGTAATTCAAACTCTTTTAAACGTGTTTCAATAAAAAAAATTGTATTTTGAACGTAGGTACCTATCAATAAAAATAAATCAGAACTTCGCAGATGCCTAATATTAAATCTACTCATTGATTAGGTACC